>NC_048224.1:62515996-62641237 GCF_002007445.2 Ailuropoda melanoleuca | reverse complement strand
GGATCCCATAATGCCGGGATCACGCCCTGAGCCGAAGACAGACGCCTAACCGCTGTGCCACCCAGGCGCCCCTAAAATATGCCATTTTGTAGTGAATAGAGGTTGACACTAATAGTTTGTGGGAATTTGTAAATTACTTGTGTAAACTATTATAGATAATTTATTTGTAAGAATGATAAATTTGTGTTACTGAGAGATTCTGGGTTCATAATGTTCTATTCACTGAAGTCTTATTTAGAAAGGAGAGAGAAAAACCAAGGTTAAAAGACATAAAATATGGGATGGTATAAAATGTTTCCAGAATCAGAGGATCTTGTAATACATTGTGTTAGATCTCTGTGTGCTAACTTTTTGCTTTGAATTTTATTAATTTGAATTCAATACCTACTTTCTTCACTAAAGCCTAGATATATTTAAGAACTATGTTCATAGTTGGTCCCAGTGTTATTTAAATGTATCTGTGAGGTTTTGATTGTTGGCACTTTAATCATTAATCACCATTTTAAAGATAAGGTATTTTTTAAAGTACAATTTTCTTAACTAAGAAAAAAATGAAGAGATTGTACTAGTGAGTTTCTAAGATTTTGTTAGTATGTAAAATGAAGTGTGAGTATGCCACAGACTGTTTTCTCTATAAGAGGTTCTTTAGTGCTTGGTTTCTCAGACCAGGTTTCTTCCTCCGTGTGCCTGGGGCTGTGCAAAGGCAGTTAAACTTGTACAATTCTCTTGATGATTTGGGGAAGGGGGAACATTTTTATATTAAAAGAAATGTATATTTTAAAGTAAAGTTTACAAAGAGTGAGTGCATGTGTGAGTGTGTATGTGTGTGTGTTTAAACTAAACCAGGCATATTAAGAGTACTTTTACCATTGTTGAAGGCAGCTTAGTTTAATTCCCCAGATTGCTGAAGGAATTTGCATGTATTCTCTATTGTTAGGCTTCATGGAGTGGCAAAGTCTAAGAAACTGCTTGAATGTATGTGGTGGTGTGCCATCCATAAATATTAGTTATACAGCCATGCTTCTTTTAATTGAAATTTAATTGAAATTAAATATGAATTTGATTCTTTTTCACAGGTTTTAGAGGAAAGTTTCAGAATTAACGCAAAAATAAACATAAAGTATATTGGTCTTCCATGTAACCATCATTCAGCTTTAGCAAATAGCAACTCATGCTATTCTTTAGGAATTTAATTTTATGTATATTTGCTCAGATTTGCCAAGATAAGCATCTGTAAGGTCAAGGTACTGACATCAGAAGCATTTCTGAACAAAGATGTTGCAGTTGGTGGGTGGGTATGACTGTGTTCAGCTGTTGTATAAGCTTGCATAAATAGTATCATCTTGACTTTAATCTTTCGGTTGTTCAGAGGTAGTGTGCATATTTCTGTTTAACCCCTGGAAACTTGCCAGAATAGTTTGTATCCTCTCCATCCCTGGCACCTTGACTCTAAATAGTCTATGAGTAAAAGCAGTAAGTTGATGTTAGGAGCCTGTTTCATAGAGCCATTAAGAAGGAAAATCTTTATTTTCAATTTAAAAAACTTTTGAGAATTACCTGGTTAATGTTTTGGATGCTGTAAAATCTGTTTCACTTTTTATCTGCTTGGAAATACATTTTATAAACATGAGAACATAGAGTCACACAGACCTGAGTTCAAATCTCAGCTGGTGTTAATTACCTATCCTCTCCAAACCTCACTTGTTCAAATGTGAAATGGGGATATGGGTTGTTGTGTGAAGTAAATGAAATAATACATTCAGCATTGGTTATGTTGAAATGTCATTTGTACTCTATGACTGAATAGATGTATTTCCTGAGTTCAAGTCATAGATGGATTTGTATAACTGAAATTGAGGAAGTATATTTATAATTACTAGGCTACTTAGAAAGGAGAGCTAATCTTTACTTTGTCATATCTAGTTTTCTGACTGATAGGAATAAGATCTAAAGATATAACGGAAGATCTAAAGATATAATGGAAGATCTAAAGATAGAAAACGTTCTTTGAACAAATACTGTATTGAAAGAAAGCATTGGGGAAAAATGCCTTACAGTTGTTTCTTATCAAATAATTACAGCAAACTCTGGCCTGTTCTATTCTAACTGCACTATTGAGTGAATTCTCAAGTTCAAGTAAAACTAGCAACATTGGACTCAGTATGGAATTCCATGGTAACTGCAAAAGAGTTTTTCAGGTATTGGTATTTTTATGTTTCATTAGATTGTTTACTTTTTACACAATCTGTTCTTAATGGAGCAAGAGCATTTATTTTATCTAGTTGAATGGTAGCCTGTACTTGAAGATTTGTGTTGTGATTTCACAGCATTTAGTAAAGGATATAACATAAGGTAGGATAAAGATTTGGTGCACATAGTTGGCAATTTTAGATTTCTTGTTTAATTTTAGTCTTTAAACAAAAAGGAAATACCACTCCAAAGATCCTTAGATTATTTATTTTGTTCTTATTACATTTAGATGTAACTGATTCAATCGGTGGGACTTTGCTGGCCTTAAAATAGGCCTGGCAGAATGCCAACGAGGGCCATGTATTTAAAATGTTATTGCAGATGGTGTGGGCTCTTTGTCTCGTATGTATTGTTTGGCTCTGAAGTAAAGTTATGTGAAGGCATTGGCTTAAATCCGAGGGCTCTGCACTAAAGCAACTGACCCCTCCAGCTCTGTAGTAGTTGTCAAAAACTCCGCTTCTTTTGTGGACTAGCATTTATATTACAGTAGATGCATTCAAACTGCTGTCACTTGAAAGCATGCTTGCGATATAAATTATAAGCAGGCCTAAAAATGGAAAATGTTCGTAAAGAGGTAGTGCTTTTCCATTGAAAAATTTAAGGTTTTTGTTTGTTTTGTTTTATGGTTCTTAAATGGGAATACATTGTGTATCAGCTTTTGATTGAAAAATATGTGTGATTTATTTATTATAGGAAGATGACCTTCGTCAAATCTTCATGTTAACGGTTGAAGTTCTTCAGGAGTTCAGCAGGCGGGAAAACCTCAATGCTCAGATGTCTTCAGTATTTCAGCGTTACCTTGCACTCGCCAATCAAGTCTTGAGCTGGAACTTTCTTCCTCCAAATTATATCCTTTTAACAACTGAAGAGTTTATTTGTGGTAATTTTCATAGATGACTCAATTATGGCTAAAAGTACTTCACATCTGCAGGTTTGTAAAGCGTTATTGCTGGAAAGAAAATACGTTTTTAAGAAATGGAATTTAATTTTTTTTTTCATTTTATAATGTACAATGCAGTGGACTACTTACAGGATTTAAAATTTCATTTACAGCTTTGTAGAAGAGAGTCAAATAAATGGAAGCATTTAGTGGAAAAGGGGGCTGTTGTCAACTAAGGAATAGCAGTGTTTCTTAGGAAGGAAAAGGAAGAAGGTGGGAAGTGAATTTTTGTCAAGAAACTGAATCATTTCCTCTGTGTAACATGTGATTACATTGGATTTATTTGGCTGACTTTCCTTAAGACTAATTTCGCATTCTGTGATTTGATCTTTATGGATGCAGATATTGTTCAAGTGTAGATAGTAAGGTAGTAGTATGTTTATTCTTTGAAGACCTTTTTTTTTTTTTTTAAAGACTTTATTTATTTGAGAGAGAGAGAGCATGAGTAGGGGGAGGGGCAGAGGCAGAGGGAGAAGCAGGCTTCCTGCTCTGCAGGGAGCCCAACTCGGGTCTGGATTCCAGGACCCTGGGATCATGACCTGAGCCGAAGGCAGATGCTTAACCAACTGACCCACCCAGGTGCCCCCTTTGAAGACTTTTTTTTAATATTAAAATATAAAACTTTTATTTCTAGCTAATTATGAGTGATACAAAATAAGTTTAAATGGGTTACATTATAGGTACATATGTCTGCTTTTTAAAAAAATCAGTTATTAAAGTTGAAAAATTTCTGTTTCTTAGTTTAAGGTTTATGATTTGCTTTCTAGAAAATTTGCTACCTATTGATAGATTGAAAGCAGTACTATCTAGTGTCTCTTCATCTTTGTCATAGTTGAGTCAGACAAATCTAGGTTTAATTCTTAGCTGATGTTAGGCAACATCACTGCGTCTCAGTTTTTCCAAATATAAAATGGGGCTATGGATTGTTGAGTGATTTAAATATAGTAATACATTTAAAACACTCAGGAGTTAGCTACTATTTATTGAGCTTTTAGTAGTTTACTTGAATAAAGAAGCTCATCAGCTGTCTGTGTTAGGTTCTTTTTTCTTGACCTAATATACAGGAAATTTAATTTAACTTGTTGTACATGTCTTTAATCAGTCTTTTCTTGGGGGCCTAGGTATGAGGGGTTAGGGAATCTATTTAGGAGAAAAACATGACAAGCAAATAGGAAATACATATTCAGCCATACCAGAGATTTAAGGTGAGACTCATTTTTATTCCAACAGAGCCAAGAGTTGCTATATTCACATACTAGAAATTACCTACTGTTTTTGGCTGGTAAAATTGTGGGATTTTAAAGGGGTTAAGTGGTGTTAGGTACAACTTTTCCTTCTATTTTCAAGTTAATACACTCATGCAGTAAAAAACTAACTGTGAAATGCTGTATAGGGTACTGAGTCTCTGACTCGTTTTCTTTCCCCAAGGCAGTCATGGTGAGCTGGTGCTCTGTGGGGCAGAGCTTATAGGGATGTTAATCACTTTCTGCTTTTATCCTTGCTCTCTAATCAGCTTTCTACTCGTTATTAATTGATATCTTCAGTATATTCTTTTTGGTTGTTAAAAGGCATATATTTTCTTAGGTTTGCGTTTTAAAAAATTTCCCCTTTGAGTGTTGCAATATAATTTTTGCTCCAGTTTTTGTTAGTAAAAAAGGGAAAGATGTTGAAAACTTTGAGACAGATTTAAAAAGTAGCAGGCCATATGGAACTATCAAAACATTAATTATATATGTAGGGAAAATCAACAAAAGTTACACTGCATATATTGGAGCCAATTTTAAAGTCTCTGTTTTAGGGGGAAATGTGACTGTTTTGTAAAGGGAAACAGTGCTGTAGGAGTTTGGAAACAAAGTTTGTCGAAAGATACACACACATAAAATATTTTCACAAAGTATTTAGATAAAGCTCTGGAAAACCTGTCATCTGAAAATAATAAGCACGGCTTTAGTGTTCCCAGAGAAAATAATCCCTTGTTTAAAGAAAAGTAGATCTTGATCTTGACCTTCAGATATTCTGCTTCATGACTTACAGATGAATTCATATCTGACCATAGATGTTTGCATAGTAGTCATTTGTTGGCCACCTGAACTCCAGTCCAGTATTCCTTCAAGAGGATTAGCTTTAAATGTAGGGAAAGAACGTGGCAATGGAGTTAAACAAAGCTACATTTTTAGTGCTAATTAAGGGAATCAGTTTCAGGGAACCCAATTGTGATATAATTTCTAATTTTGGCAATTCCTTGGTGATCTGTTTAATCACTGGAAGGGAATTGGATTATCATTTAGCTTTGTACCTTGAAGAGGGCCTACAAATCAAATTTAACTTAGTTAATATAAAATGTTTGGCTCTTTAAAAAATGATTTATGCCTTAAGATAGAATAATAGCTAGTAGACCTTGTAAAATGTGTATTTTGTATCAAATATATTCGATCGTTTAGAATGGTATCATGTTAAATGAGGCTGTGTTAAATTGCCAATATCAATCCCTATTCATAATTTTTTGCAATGTGCATTCTCTTTCATCTTTTTATTTTGATGTACTTCTAAACATACGAAGATACTACAAGAGTAATTGAAAGAATTGGCCGTATGTCCTAATACCAAGATTCACCAGTTGAAAACATTTTGTCCCTTTTTCTTTTTCTTTCTTTCTGTCTCTACATACGCATAATTTTTGTTGTAAAGATATACCACATTTCTAGTTATCCATGGATTAATTGATTGACAGTTGGGCTGTTTCAGCTTTTTGGTTATTATGAATAATGCTGCTGCTATGAACATTCATTGTAAGTTCATGTTTGGACTTAAATTTTCATTTCTCTGGGATGTACCTAGCAGTAGAATTGCTGAAACATGTGGAAACTCTGTGTTTAATATTTTGAGGAGCTGCCAAGCTGTTTTCTAAAGTAGCTGTACCATTTTACATTCTTACCAACATTATATAAGGGTTTCCAATTTCTCCACATCCTGGCCAACACTTGTTATTTGTCTGTTTATAGCCATCCTATTTCATATGAAGTGGTATCTCATTGTGATTTTGATTTGCATTACCCTGATGGTTAATGTATTAAACATCTTTTTATGTGGTTGTGAGCCATTTGTGATTCTTCTTTGGAAAAATGCCTATTGAAATCCATTGTCTATTTTTTAATTGGTTTATTTGTTTAAAATTGAATTGTAATAGTTCTTTATATATTCTGGATACAGGTCCCTTAACAGATACATGATTTTCAGATAATTCCTCCATTTCTCTGAGTTGTATTTTACTTTTTTATGATGTCCTTTGAAATACAGAAAATTTGAATTTTGATGATGTCCAATTTATTTATTTTTTCTTTTGTTGTCGCAGCTCAGAAATCATTGCCTGATCCCAAGTCATGAAAATTTATGCCTGTGTCTTCTTTTAAGACTGGCTTCTTATATGTAGACTCTTCATATTGAAGACTTTGATCTGTTTTTAATTAAATTTTATGTATGATGTGAGATAGTGATCAGGCTTAGTTCTTTTGCATGTGGTTATCCAGTTATCCCAACAGATAATTGACTATTGTTTAGAAAGATAGAAGAGGCTAGGGGAGTTGGAATTACCTGAGAAATGTCATGGTGGTGAATGATTGCTGCATCTGTTAATATATAACTTAATTGCCCTTACATTAGTTTTTAATTTAGAATGCTAGAATGCCAAAAGGATTGATAGGAGAAATTATTCATATGAATCAATGATTTTTAAGGTTAAATATGCATGCTCAGCCTCCATATTTTTTTTTATAATAATTTTTTATTTTGTTACGTTAGTCACCAGACAGTACACCCCTAGTTTTTGATGTAATGTTCCATGATTCATTACTTCTGTTTAACACCCAGTGCACCATGCAATACGTGCCCTCCTTAATACCCACTACAGGCCTATCCCAGTCCCCCACCCCTCTCCCCTCTGAAGCCCTCAGTTTGTTTCCCAGAGTCCATAGTCTCTCATGGTTCATCCCCTTCTGTTTACCCCCTTCATTCTTCCCTTTCTCCTCCTGCCGATCTTCCTATTTCTTATGTTCCATAAATGAGTGAAACCATATGATAATTGTCTTTCTCTGCTTGACTTATTTCACTTAGCATTATCTCCTCCAGTCCCATCCATGTTGCTGCAAATGTTGTGAAATCGTTCTTTTTGATGGCTGAGTAATATTCCATTGTATATATGGACCACATCTTTTTTTTTTTTTTTAAAGATTTTATTTATTTATTTGACAGAGACAGCCAGCGAGAGAGGGAACACAAGCAGGGGGAGTGGAAGAGGGAGAAGCAGGCTCCTAGCGGAGGAGCCTGATATGGGGCTCGATCCCAGGACGCTGGGATCATGCCCTGAGCCGAAGGCAGATGCTTAACGACTGCGCCACCCAGGCGCCCCATGGACCACATCTTCTTAATCCAGTCATCTGTTGAAGGGCATCTCGGCTCCTTCCACAATTGAGCTATTGTGGACAATGCTGCTATGAACATTGGGGTGCATATGGCCCTTCTCTTCACTACATCTGTATCTTTGGGGTAAATACCCAGTAGTGCAATTGCTGGATCATAGGGTAGCTCAATTTTTAACTTTTTAAGGGAACTTCACACTGTTTTCCAAAGTTCAGCCTCCAGATTTGTATTTATGTAAATGATTTGTTGATAAATGAAAAGATATGATTATAGACCAAAATATATATTAGATTGGGTGGAAGGAAATTTTGTGTAGTTGGCTGCTGAAGCTTTCGGAGATTTCTTACTGAGAAGTATGTAAATTATGACTATAAAAATGTTATTGAGAAAGCCAGTTGAAGCTGAGAGGTATTAATGAAAAGAATACATGAATTGAATATTTAGATATTTATTAATATTTAAGAGTATTTGCTGGCGTATATAATAATTTTGCAGTGATCTTAGGTCAAGATTAACGTGCATACATAGAGTTTCACTGAAGAAGTCATAACTCCATAGCAGGGGTTCTCAGTTGGGGTGATTTTGCACACTTGATACATTTGGCAGTGTCTGGAGACATATTTGGTTATCACTTCTAGGGGAGTGTTACTGGCAACTGGTGGGTAGAGGCCAGGGTTACTGCTAGACATCTAACATGCACAGGACAGCTCCCACAAGAAATAGTTATTGTGCCCAAAATGTCAGTAGTGATCCACACAAAAACTTCTATGTGAATGTACTTAGCAGTATAATTTATAATAGGCAAAAAGTAGAAATAACGCAAATAGCCATCAACTGATGAATGGATAAATGTGGTTTACCCACATTATAGACTATTATTCATCAGTAAAAAGGAATACTGATACTGATACATGCAACAACATGGATACACCTTGGAAACATCATACATTATACATTCTTTTTTGTGAAAGAAGTCATTCACAAAAGACCACATGTTGTACAATTCCAGAGTAGGCAGACCTATGGAAACAGAAAGATTAGTGGTTACCTAGGGCTGGGATGGTTGGAAGAAAACAGGAGGTGATGGCTTAAGTGCATGGGGCTTCTTTTTGGGTGATGAAAATGTTCTAAAATTATATCATGGTGATGGTTGCATAACTCTGAATATACTAAACACCACTGAGTTGTACTGTCAATGAGTAAATTGTGTAGTACGTGAATTAAGTCTCAAGGCTTTAAAAATATCAGTCATGCCAAGGGTTAGAAATCTTGCTGTACAGGTCAACTGCCTACTGTTGTAGAATGTTTCAGAGGCAGATTAAGGGTATAGATAAAGTTTTGGGAGATACTCCTTTTATGGGGCCACTGAAGTAAAGGGAGTGAAAAAGATTCAAAGGGAAGCAGAGAAGATTGATGGTGGAATCTTTGGGTACAGCAATAGTAAGAACCGGGAAGAAGCAAAAGAGATTGAGCAGGGTAGTTCAGACAAGCAGAGGGAATAGCCAGGCAAGAGAGTCTGGGAAGCAAAGATAGATGAGTGTTTCAAAAAATAAAGGTAGTAGATGTGCTGTTACTGAGAAGGAAGATGTAGATTGGGTATCAGGACACAGATAGCCATGTGGAGATACGTTTATTTGAGTGCCAGGTGGGCAGGGTATTGCACAAAAGCCATTTCAGTGATTGAGTAGTGATTGGTAATTGAAGTAGAAAGTGTCAGTATTTCGAGGACCATGAACTGTGAGAAATGGAGTGGCAGTTTGAGATAATCGAAGGTTTGGTTTGGTTTTGTACTTTATGCTTTGGAGAGGTGAATCTGTTTATTGCCCAAGGGGAAGAAATCAGAATTGACACAAGAAAATGCGATGTTGTAGTGCTAGATAGGCCAATGGTACAGATGTTTAGATAGCCCAGGATGCAGTTGAGGTAGTGAGGAAGATAATAAGCTTTAGGTTGTATGGTATGCTTACCATCATGACCCAAGATTCTTAGCT
This sequence comes from Ailuropoda melanoleuca, assembly GCF_002007445.2. Classification (NCBI taxonomy): domain Eukaryota; kingdom Metazoa; phylum Chordata; class Mammalia; order Carnivora; family Ursidae; genus Ailuropoda; species Ailuropoda melanoleuca. Next base: position 62,631,640 of record NC_048224.1, on the reverse strand, counting down.
GTTAAATGCTGTTTTGATCAGCTTTGTCTAGGTTTGTTCAAAAGTAGAGGAGCAAAGTTGTAGACATCAGCATCTGATGGAATTTGTGTGTGTGTGTGTGTGTCTGGAAAAAAAATGTATAAAGCCAATGTGAAGTTTCTTCTTCAGTCTTCTTTTTTTTTTTTTTGTTTTTGTTTTTCCCCAAACTATTCTCTGTTTCTACCTGATAATTGTACACTTTAAAAGAAAGGTCAGTCTGTAAAGTCATTAATCAGTGTCAGAAGTAGTTTATGTATTATCTTCCCGGGGATGTTTCTGCTTTACAAGGAATGTATCCAGGAAGAACCAGCAAGAAGAATTTCTGACTTCAGGTCATTGGAAGGAAAGGTTATATTGGGAGTAGTCCCTTCGGTCCTAGGTCATAATTGATTGTCCTGAATTATATAATAACCTATACTGCAATATTTATTTATTTATTTATTTATTAAAGATTTTTATTTATTTATTTATTTGACAGAGATAGAGACAGCCAGCGAGAGAGGGAACACAAGCAGGGGGAGTGGGAGAGGAAGAAGCAGGCTCATAGCAGAGGAGCCTGATGTTGGGCTCGATCCCATAACGCTGGGATCACGCCCCGAGCCGAAGGCTGACGCTTAACCGCTGTGCCAGCGAGACGCCCCTGTACTGTAATATTTTGAAAAATATTTAGTAGTTGAACTTTTGAACTTGGTAGTTCCTTATATCTGTTTTCTTGCCTGTGATATCCCATTGTAGTACCTATAGTTATTATCCTATTATACATACTATAGTTACATAGAACCATCATAGCTGGTAGGGCCTTTGGTTATAGGAGAAAGTTAACAAAACTGCTTCTCTGATGTCAACCTGCAGGTGGTTGAAGAGCAAACGGGAAGGCCCACTAAGTTGTTTGCTGCTCTCTGAGCTGGGCTGTGCAGTTTTATTTTCTTTATTTCAAAGCCCACAGATTTTTCACTTATTACTTTTTATAGTTTAAATCTATGCAGGAGCAGGGAGGAATGGATTGAGCATTAGAAAAAAGTCTCCCCAAGAGGAAACTTAACTTCCATACTTTTTAAGTCTCTTACCTTAATTGCTTAGTAATTTAAAGCCATAGGCAACTTAAAAGTTAAACTTTACATGCCAGGAGCAGCATCCCTTGGTGCCCCTTTGGCTCAGTAAGTTATGTCATTTATGTAGGTGTGTGTTGGACAGGTCTGACTTAATTACTTTAAATGTAGTATTTCTCACTAGAAAATTATTTCCTTTCAAATTATTTATAAAGAAATATATCCATCGAGTTCTAAATTCTGAACTGTCTAGGTTATCAGTTTAATAAATTCTTAACAAATGACACTACGTATAAGGTAGTCCTGGGCTATACTCTGAGCATAGAGTTTAAGATTATATTATTTGCAAAATGATGTTGATGGGAAGATGGTAGAAGAGCTGCCCACTAAAGTACATGTTTTTCCCATGTATTAGGTTTAAGTGAGTAGTGAATACTCAAGAAATTACAGTAGTATGGAGAATTTTGGTTTATTAATACCTAAAGTGAATTCTTGAAGGCCATTCTGTACATCTTAATTTTGATGGCAGGATTTTTTTGTTCATATCAGACACCATTAAGACTGTTTGGGTTTAATCCTTTTATCGGTTAAAGAAGCTTTGCTTTTACCAGGGGTAGAACTATACTTCGTACCCTGGTCAGTTGTCTTTAGCAGATTTTGGTCATTATTTGGACTGGGGAAAAGTGTGTGAATCTGTTACCATTAATGCAAAGTCATTGTTCTACTGACAGTAGGCTGGAAGCATGATCTTTATATATAAAGATTACACAGCTGCCTACCCTAGACAGTTCTTGTGAGAGATCAGAGAGTAATTAGTATTAACATTGTGGTCCTGCAGCTCAGCCTGAGTCGGATTTTTAAGTTCCTTGAAAGAGGGAATGATGCCTTTTCTCCCTCTTCACATCAGCTTTGGTTGACTAGCCTAGCCTTACACTAGGGTGGGTAAGTAACCAACATATTGGAATGGAATACAAAAGAGGGCTTGATAGCCTGAAAGTTCTCTGACCTAATCACCAAAACATGTATTCACACCTAAATGGGTAGCATTGAACTGCATAAAAGTAATGGAAATGTAATTTAATTGGGGTAAACATCACTTACTGTAGTCTTTTGAATTTTTTTTTTAAAAGATTTTATTTATTTACTTGACAGAGATAGAGACAGCCAGCGAGAGAGGGAAAGGCCAGGGAGAGTGGAGAGGAAGAAGCAGGCTCCTAGCAGAGGAGCCTGATGTAGGGCTCGATCCCATAACACCGGGATCACGCCCTGAGCCAAAGGCAGACGCTTAATGACTGCGCCACCCAGGCGCCCCATCTTTTGAATTTTTAATATTAGGTTTTCTATTTTTTTTTTAAGATTTTATTTATTTATTTGACAGAGACAGACAGCCAGTGAGAGAGGGAACACAAGCAGGGGGAGTGGGAGAGGAAGAAGCAGGCTCACAGCGGAGGAGCCTGATGTGGGGCTCGATCCCATAATGCCGGGATCACGCCCTGAGCTGAAGGCAGACGCCCAACCACTGTGCCACCCAGGCGCCCCTAGGTTTTCTATTTTTTAATCCACATAGGGTAGTAAATATTCCTCATTATATATCAGGTTTCCTTCCCAAAGAAGAAAGAAGTGGGGAATTGTCCTATATGGAAGACTTTAAGATTTTACTCACACTTGTAAGCCATCTAAAATGTCTGCTTGGTACATTATGTCTTTTCATTAAAACAACTGTGTTCTGAATTGAGAATTCATGTTCAAAAAGTTACATTTGGCATTGATAAAAGATACATGTTGACATAGCATTGATTTTGAATTAAGAAATACTCTGGTATTTTTTTAAGGTGTGATATAATTCACAAACCATACAAGTCATTTATTATTTATTTATTTATTTATTTATTTATTTATTTATTTATTTATTTAGATATTTAGCTATATAGAGAGAAAGCGTGCACTCAAGTGCAGGGTGGGAGCAGGGGCTAGGGGGAGAGGGAGAGAGAATCTCAAGCAGGCTCCATGCCCAGTGTGGAGCCCAACACAGGCTCAATCTCACAACCCTGAGATCATGACCTGAGCCGAGATCAAGAGCCAGATGCTTAACTGAGCCACCCCAGTGCCCCACAAGTCCCACATTTAAAATGTACAATTAAATTTTTTCTTTAAAGTTTACTCAGGAGTTGTGCAACCATCACCATCATTGATTTTAGGGAGTATTTATCAATCCCAAAAAGAAACCCCATACCCTTTAACATTCCTGCCCCCACTTCCCCCCACCTCCACCAATGGCAACTACTAATCCACTTTCTATCTGTAGATTTTTCTATTCTGGATGTTTTATTTTAAACAGAATTCTACAATATGTGGGGTTTTTGTCACTTTTATATGGCACGTTTTTGAGGTGTATTCGTTTTGTAGCATGTATCAGTATTCCATTCCTTTTTGTTGCCAAGTAATATTCCACTGTGTGGATAATACCATGTTTTAGTTCCCTATTCATCTGCTGATCAGTTGATGGTCATGTGAGTTCTTTCCATTTAAAAAAAAATTTTTTTAAAGATTTTATTTATTCATTTGAGAGAGAGAGCATGAGAGAGAGAAAGAGCACAGGCAGGGGGGAAGGGCAGAGGGAAAGGGAGAAGCAGACTCCCCACTAAGCAGGGAGCCCTGTGTGGGGCTGGATCCCAGGACCCCAGGACCCCATGATCATGACCCGAGCCAAAGGTAGATGCTTAACTGACTGAGCCACCCAGGCACCCCAGTTCTTTCCATTTTTAAAAAACAATTTTCAGTATAGGGTAATGCTGCTATGAACATCTTTCTACAGGTTTTCCCATACTTGTGGATGTATTGTGGTATTGTGGATGTACTTCCCATACTTGTGGATATATTTCTCTTGGGTTTAATCTATAGGAGTGGATTTCTGGGTCATATGGTAACTATACAGTGAACATTTTGAGGAACCTGTACTATTTTGCATTAACATTGTAATGTAGAAGTATTCCATTTTGTTTGCGACCTCACCAACACTTATCTGGGGCTTTTTTGTTTATAACCATCCTGTTTCATACAAAGTGGTATCTCACCGTGGCTTAGATTTGCCTTACCCTAATGGTAAATGCTATTGCGCATCATTTCATGTGGTTTGTTGTTTGTGCTTCTGATATATTTGTAAGAAGGCTTTGCATAACCCAAGGTCAGAAAGGTTTTTAAAAATAGACTTTTTAAGAGCAATTTTAGGTTCATAGCAATATTGAGTAGAAGGTACAGAAATTTCCTATATCCTCCCTTCCCCCACACATGCATAGTCTCCCATTACCAATATCCCCCCCAGAGTTATGCTTCTGTTATCATTGATGAACCTTTAAGTGACACATCATTATCACTCAAAAGTCCATGGTTTACATTAGGGTTCACTCTTGGAGTTCTGTGGGTTTTGACAAATGTATAATGACATGTATCCACCACCACAGTACCATACTAAGTAGCTTGACTGCCCTAAAAATCCTCTTTGTTCCACCTGTTCATCCTTACCTCTCCCCAAAGCCTTGTCAGCCACTGATCGTTTCACTGTCTCAGTAGTTTCTCCTTTTCCAGAATGTCATGTAATTGGAATGATATAGAATGTGGCCTTTTTGGATTGACTTTTGCTTAGTAATATGCACTGAAGATTCCATGTCTCTTCATTGCTTGATAGTTTATTTCTTTATTATCACTGAATAATATTCTGTTGTCTGGATGACAATTTTCTTATCCATTCACCTACCAAAGGACATCTTGGTTGCTTCTAAGCTTTGTCTGTTATGACTAAACAGCTGTGTGCAGGCATTTTTGTTGACACAAATATTCAGCACCTTTAGGTGAATACCCAGGAGCATAATTGCTGGATCATATGGTAAGAGTCAGTTTAGTTTTTTGAGAAACTGCCAAACTGTCCTCCAGAGTGGCAGCAGCATTTTGCACTCCCACTGGCAATGAAATGAGTGTTCTTTCAGCTCCACATCCTTGTCAGCATTTGGTGTTGTCAGTGTTCAGATTTTGGCCAGTCTGGTAGGTGTGTAGTGGTATCTTATTGTTGTTTAAATTTGCATTTCCCTGATGACATATGATATGGAGCATCTTTTCATGTGCTTATTGCCATCTGTATATCTTTGGTGAGGTGTCTGTTAAGGTCTTTAGTCCATTTTTTAACTGGGTTGTTTGTTTCCTTATTGTGGAACTTTAAGAATTCTTTGTATATTTTGGATAATAGTCTTTTTCCAGAAATACCTTTTGCAAATATATTCTACTAGTGTTTGCTTATTCTGTTATATTGTCCTTCACCGAGCAGAATTTTTTAATTTTAATGAAATTCAACTTACCAGTTCTTTCTATCATGGATCATGACTTTGGTATTATATCTAAAAAGTCATTGTCAAATCTATGATCATCTAGATTTTCTTCTATATTCTAGGAATTTTAGTTTTGTGTTTTACATTTAGGTCTGTGATCATTTTGAGTTAATTTTTGTGAAGGGTGTAAGGTCTGTGTCTAGATTCTTTTTTTTTTTTTTTTTTTTTTTTTTTTTTTTTTTTTTTTTGCATTGGATGTCCAGTTGTTCAGGCACTATTTGTTGAAAAGACTGTCTTTACTCCATTGTATTACCTTTACTCTTTTATCAAAGATTATTTGACCACATTCATATAGATCTGTTTCTGGTCTCTTTATTCTGTCCCTTTGATCTATTTGTCCATTCTTTCTCTGATACCACACTGTCTTGATTATTGTAGCTTCATAGTAAGTTAGATAGTGTCAGTACTGCAACTTTGTTCTTGTTCTTAAGATCACGAAGATTTAATCTTATATTTTGTTCTAAGTTTTTATGGTTTTTTAGCCCATACAGTTAGGTTGGTCATATATTAGGTCTATCATCATTTTAAGTTAGTTTTTGTATATAGTATAAGGTGGTGATCCAGCTTCATTTTTTTGCATGTTGAACATCCTATTGTTTCTGCGCCGTTTGTTGAAAAAGATATTTTCCAATTGAATTGTCTTGTCCCTGCCACCCCCCACTCTGTGTAAAATTACCCAACTGTAAATGTGACAGTGTATTTCTGGCCTCTCAATTCTATTCCATTGGTCTTTATGCCTGTTACTATGCCAGTGTCACATTGTCTTGATTATTATAGCTTTGTAGTAAGTTTTGAAGTAAGGAAGCGTGTGTCCTCCAACTTTGTTCTTTTTTTTTTTTTTTTTAAAGATTATTTTGTCTTCTCTGTGTCCCTTGCATTTCCATATGAAATTTAGAATTAGCTTATCAGTTTCTGCAGAAAAGGCAGCTGGGATTTTGATAGATATTGTGTTGAATCGGTAGATCAGTTTGGGGAGTATTGCCATGTTAACAGTGTTAAATTTTCTGATCCATGAACATGGGATATCTTTCCATTTATTTAGATCTTTAATTTCTTCCAACAGTGTTTTATAGTTTCAGAGTAGAAGTTTTGGAATTCTTTTGTTAAATTTATACCTGTATAAGTTTTATTCTTTTTAATTTAGTTGTAAATGGAGTTGATTTAAAAATTATTTTCATATTCATTGCTATTGTATAGAAATAAATTTTTATTTAATGTTAATCTTGTACCATGTAATGTTGCTGAATTTACTGGCTCAAATAGTATTTTTAGTGGATTAAAAAAATTTTTATATACATGGTATTATCTTTATTAAGGACTTATTTTATGTAGGTTTTATATGTGTAGACAGTAATTTATGAAAGTATCCTCCACCTCAGGCCTGGGTGGGGCAACATATGTAGCTCCTGGGATTTGGTAGATGTTAGAATCACCCCTCGTCCAGTGAACTAAGTACACGTGCCCCAGTCTCACTTTGTTGGAGACTGAGACGAAATCTGCCTGCTTTCATTCTGTTTCAGATCACTGCTGTCCAAACAGTGTCCCTGGTCCCGTGATTTTAGTCATATCATCCCAGTTTAAAAATGGTCTCTAGCATCCTGGATGATCTGATCTCTGCCTCCTTCTCCAAACTTTTCTGTGCTGTTTTGTTAGAGCTGCTCTCACAAGCTGTTTTCCTGTGCCTTGGTACCTCTTCACATGGACTTTCTCTGTCTGGACACCTCTCCCCTTTGCCTAATCGCCACCTGATTGTGCCTCAGATGTGTACCTTAGATCAGGTTTCTTTTGCTATGCTTTCTCATATGTAATATATGATTTCTCCGACCTTGCTCACTTCTCAGTTGTAAATTTTCATTTGTAGCTTATTTGAATAAATTTATTTACCCACTCATTCGGAAGCTCATGAAAGCATGGGTCATGTTTTTTTCACTATATTGTTTTAGCACCTTGCACAGTCTAGCATATAGTAATAGATGCTTAGTAAATATATATTATTTAATTAGTGAGGTAAGATGATTTGATTCCAAAGTATTATTTTAGTTCTTGGATGTTTGTTTATGCTGCTAAGATTATTTAGCTAGGAGTTCACCTGGTGTCCATAAATGCTTAAGGGTTTTGGCAATGCTAATCAAAAATGACAGTATCATTTTGTAATAAGAATGTTTGGCAGGTATGTTTGGTATGTTGACTTTAATAATACTTCTTTTTTTAGTTTGGTTGCACTGCCTTTTATTGATATTCTATTTTTGTGGATCTGATTTGGTTTTAGTAAAAAAAAAATTTCAACTCCGTCTCTTGGGGAAAGCTAACTGGATCATAAAATAGTAATGGGATATAGAAGCCTTCACCTAAATTAGGATTTCCAGTAAAGCCGATGTTACTATTTGCAGGCAAGACTTGGGAAAACATTCAGGTGAGGTCAGTTCTCCTTTATTTCAAAGGACTTTTGGTTACTTGGACTAAATGCTGTCTGTAAGAGTGGGCTCATTGGTTCTGTGTGGTGCCAGAAAGAGAAATAACAGTCTTTATTGTTAGAAAAATTCATAGTGACAGAGAGTAAATGTTTAAGAAGAAAAACATGGTTTTCCCTTTGCCTCTGAAACTTGGTTTTACTAATGAGGTAGCTTAAAAAGAATATGAGAAGATGGAGAAATTAAAGTTTTTATTACTTTTGTAAAATGTTCATTGTTGCTACAGGATCTTCCTGTATCATAAAGTATTTATAAGTATAGGCTATGGTAATTTTCATACTCTCTGTGTTTGTGTGAGGATGATTTGTAGTTATTGTATAACTCACTGTCTTTTTACTGTCAGTTACCACCACAAAGTGATACCCTTACTTAAGGTGTTAGTAGATGAACAAGAACTCATTTGCATTTGTAAGGACTTCTGAAGATGACTTTTCTCCCCTCGTGTTAAGATACTTGTGCTTATTGATTATAGTGTTTTGTTGTTTGAGACCTCAAGACTTGTTCGAGGCAGGAGACTTAGTAGGATTTATCCAGTGGCAGTCAGTAGCAGGGTGCATTCAATTCTGTCCTTCTAGCTCTTAGCCTAGTGTGTTTCTCTCTGGTTATAAAATAGGGCAGGTGGTACATTTATATGCTTTTGAGTTCTTAGAAGTTGCTGAGCTTTCCTAAGCAGAGAATTTTAGAGCTAGATAGGATCATTGTGAAGCAGATAGTAGAGAATTAATTCTTCACTGTTCTGAGGTGCTGTTGAATTTACATCTAGCGGCAGCTGATTTTCCAGAGGATTAAGAGAGCGTTGAACTTAGAGGACTGGTTGGGTTTTTGTACTTCAGAATTGAAACCCTTGCTGGAACCCTTGCTAAGAGGGGAGTGGGCTTGTATTTGATACAATGACAGAAACATCGTTGTGCTGTAATGTGGTTTTTTAATTTGGTGAAAATATGGGAAGGTAAAGTAAGATTAGATGTGGATGACAGATTTTTAAAAAGACATAGGATTACTAAAAGGCAAAGCAGCTCTGGATGGCTGTTTTACTGAATTTTTTTTTTAACAAATGAATTATTCTGATACAAAAGATAAATTACTTGAGTTCAGTATTTATTGTAGTTAAATGTTTAAAGCCGTAAGCCAAGAAAATTCTTGATTTAAAATCTAATTCAGATTTTGGTAAATGCCAGCTATTTAAGTAGTATCAACCTGTCGTGACTTGTAGGTCTCCTAAAATCCGATAGGTGTATAATATGTATAATAAACGATTAATTAGTAAATAATCACTTCATTGTCAGACTTCTCTTTCCTTGATAATACATTTGGATAAAAAAGAAAAAGCCGTATAATGTGTAGATATTATGGTATGTTAATGTAGTAGTATAAATGAAAACTTTTGAAACTTTTGAAAAGGAAACTTGTTCAATTCTTTTAAGAACTTTAAATCATTTTTTAAAATCTCTTAAGAATAGAAATACTAGGGGCACCTGGGTGGCTCAGTCTGTTAAGTGTCCAGCTCTTGGTTTCAGCTCAGGTCATGATCTCGTGGTTGTGGGAGCAAGCCCCAAGTTGGGCTCTACGCTCAGTGCAGAGTCAGCCTGCCCCCTCCCTTCCCCTCTGCTCCTCCTCCTCTCTCTCGCTCTCTCTCTCTCAGATGAATAAATAAAATCTTAAAAAAAAAAGAATAGAAATGCTGGATTTCTGAATTTTAGAGGTAGTCTTTTTGTTTTTAAAGTAATCTACATTATGAATTATCTGGGAGAGAAGTGATATTTTAGGGTGTCTTATACATACAGAAATAGTCAATTAATTGGCAATACCAAATAAAAACTTGAATTATCCTAATTTTTTACATTTTGAATGTACAGATGTGGTCCAGATCTGTATATGACTGTTCTGTTCACATTGTGATCTGCTTCTCACTCATTTTTTTAATTGAAAAGTAGTACTGTTTATAGTAACAATATTTCAGGTAATACAGAAGAACCCTCATAGCCTCTTTTTTTTTTTTAAGATTGATTGATTGATTGATTAGAGAGAGAGAGAACAATAGCAGAGGGAAGAGGGAGAAGCAGACTCCCTGCTGAGCAGGGAGCCCAGTGTGGGACTCCATCCCAGGACCCTGGGACCATGACCTGAGCTAAAGGCAGATGCTTAACTGACTGAGCTACCCAGGCGCCCCCCTCATAGCCTCTTATGAAGATAACCACTTCAGCAGTTTCACAGCACAGCCTGCTAACTGAAATATGTATTTCTTGTCAGAGTAGCTTTGTTCTTAAAAATTTGTTCCATTCATTATTACACTGCTCTTTTTGTTGTTTTTAATGTTTGAGTTTTTATTAAAATGATTTTGGGGTAGTTACATGTTCTTTCAATAGACATATTATTTGTAATCAAGTTAAATGGTTGTATCTTATTGTACCAACAGGAGTATGTGTGCACTTTTACTATGCAAAAGTGGTGGTAGTGGTTGTGCTGGGCTGACTTACAAGGACAAGGTTGTTAAGTCTGCAGTGTTGTAGGTTAATTCTTCAAAGAACAATTAGGGTAGCTTCTGAGCAAAGTGTGTTATAAGTGAGCTTTCTAATAGAAGGCAAACATCATGTCAGAGATAAAAGTCCTTTGTAGGTTTGGAGTTGGAAAACAAAAAACTCACATGAACTTTAATTAGGGGACTAGGGTGCCTGGGTGGCTTAGTTGGTTAAGCATCTGCCTTTGGCTCAGGTCATGGCATCTGGCTCCCTGCGCAGTGGGGAATCTGCTTCTCCCACTCCCTCTGCTGCTCCCCCTGGTTGTGCTCTCTCTCTCTCTCTCTCTCTCAAATAAATAAAATCTTCAAAAAAATAATTAGGGGGAAAGTATTTTCTGATAGATGTCAGATACAGAACTCATAGATCTCCATGTGCTGTTAGCAAAATGTAAGGAATTAACGTTTTAAAAATATGCTTGTTGTGAGCTTTTAGAGGAGATTTGGCTGTATACTGGGAACTAGGGAAAGTATGTTTAAAACAGACCAGGATCAGGGAGGCTGAGACTAGGATTTAAAAAGATTAAAGATTTGAGGATTATTTTGAACCTAAAGTTTCGGTGAGCAATTGCAGTTAATTCCATTTCATATCTGAAAAAAGCCCTCTCTTAAATATATGTCTTTCCATTTTCTCTTAATATAAATCCTTAAGATCCACAAGAATTTATGGAGCATACACTTTTTCTAAATTAAAAAAAGGTAGAAAAGAGAATTAAACAAGTATCTTGGTTTAGGTTTTGTTTCCTTTTGTAATACTTACTAATCTTTGAAGTTATCACCTTCCACTCACTGAAGAACACTGGCAACCCCTTGTTGAGTATAACCAGCAGGCTTCAGATGCAGGAGATTTCTCTCCTTCTCTTGGAATGAGATTTTCCCTATTTCCAAGACATAAATATTACTCCCTTTACTTTTGCCAGTATTTTCCCAATATTCTTCCTCTGTGCTTGAATTGTGTAGGATTCTTGGGGGTTTTAGATTTTAGCTTTCTCTTGCAGGTACCAGCACCTGAAGTGTTTGTCTTTCTTACTCTAAGAAAGAGCAGCTTGCACTTGCTTTTTGCCTGGGTGATGTCAAGAATATTGACAGGTGGTCTGCTTTGAGATGAACCATTTTACTACAGTTATGTGAATCTGTCTCATAACCCACCTAATTTAATAATAAATTTATACCTTTTGTAAGCATATGAAGTACTAATAAATTCTGTAATTTTTCTACTTGAAAATATTTAGGAAAATTATACACATATATTTTGTTTGTTAGATCTGGATGTCCAACAAAATAAGTTTGTTACCATTTTAATGTAAGATTGCAAACTCCTAAAAAATCGGAATAAGATTGTCATGATTTTCCTTATGTATCTGCTCAACACAGTACTGAACATAAGTAATAAATATTTTTCATTACTGGCCAGTATATATCAAAATCATTGCCTTTTAATTAATGAAATGCAACATTGAAATTTAAGGAAAAAAGACTGGAAAAAAATAAGTGGAATATTTTTTTATGGAGTACAAAGAATTTATTGCGTTACACCTGGGTACTTTGTTTCGTATGCTCAAGCTGCCTTTTTTTAATGCCCCAAACTTTTATTGTGGAAAATCTCAAAGATGTGCAAAAATAAAATACCCAGCTTTATCAGCTCTAAGTTCTTGTTTCATCTCTACTCTTCCATCCTCGGGTTAGTGTAAAGCAAATCCTAGACATCCTATGATTTCATCCACAAATATTTCTCTAAAAGATAAGCTTTCATTTTAGACAGCATATAAAAATACCTAGTATTCAGTCAGTATATTCTGAATGCAGAAAACACTGTTAACAGCATAAGTCAAAATATGTGTCTAGTGAGAAAGTGAAATCATTTAAAAAACTGTTGACACACTGAAAACTCTTAGTGCTCATGGACTGATTTTTTTTTTTCTCTCTTAAAAATCCAGGCTTGCTTCATTTTAACCCATCCGCTTGGTCTCTTGACTCTTTCCCTGCACCTCCACAAGGGGGCAGATAAAGGAAGAGAAAAGTGAAATTTAAGTGACTGACTTGAATTTCACTTTTATTCATTAATCAAATGGAGTTGCAGAACATTTTTGGAGCAATTTTTCAGAAATAAGCAAGCAGACTTCTCTTCTGAAACAACTCGTAGCCCCCTCCTTGCTCTTCAGAGACAAAATATTAGATATTTCAAAAAGGGGTTAAGTAATAATCTTTTAAAAAATGGTTTCCAAAGCATTGTCATAGCCTTTAGTGTTCTCTGTTAATGATTTGGGCTTTAATGAAAATACAGCATTTGAACTTGTGTCTAATTTTTGGAAGCTATAATTTTGGATAACTATTGTTGAAATTTCTCATTGAGTGATTGAGAATGTTGCCTAGTTGATGTATTTAGCTGGACATCTGATTAGTAGTGGAAGGGGCATAAGTACTGTCTTTTATGCCCAGACAGCTTTCCCTTTTCTTAAAAACCTCAGTGTCTATGTCACTGTCATTAAGTGAATTATAGTCATGGACACCTAAAAATACATTATGATTACTTTATGTGTGACAAAGGTAGTATTCTATTTGAAGCATGTTTGATATTGAAACACTAGAACACCATAAAGGTAGATTTTTAGTCTGTGGGAATTTTAAATGAGTGTCTGTGGTGTTGTACATAAGCTGATTATTTCTTTGTCTGGAATTGGTATTTGCATAATCTAATGTGTGGGAGTTTTTCTGCTTTGTATGATATATATTTGCTCTTGTTCTTTTTTTGTTACCCAGTGAATATATTTCTGTGGGAAAAATGCTATTTTTCCAAGTAGTGTGTTATGAGACTCATATTTTGTATATGTGGTTTTAGCTGTTATAAGATATTGGGGGGAGATGGTGAGATAAATATTCAGAAATTGATTTTCCCTTTTTTGTATATATTTTTGGCATCTGTTTTACATTCATATTTTTTCTTTTATTGCTACCATTAAGATCTCTGATTATCAAAGTTTTTATATCCCTGCAGCATGACATGTATTTCTGATGAAACTGTTACCTTATATTCCTGTAGCATTCTTTTTTTTTTTTTTTTTTTTTTTTTTTTAGCACTTAATGCCTTTTATTCCTTAGCTTCATGCATGAATTATGTAGCATATGTGAAGAGGCTTAAACTGTTTCCATTACATTCTTTTTGGATGGCTCCTGTTATATTTAGGATATACTTACACTTTAGAGACAAAGTAAGAATGTTATTGTTGTTGACCTTGACACCAGATAACTGGGCAGACATTATATAGCTATGTTTGAATCCTCACAAAATGTGCTGTTAAAGCCAACAGAGTCCTGGCGGGAGACTCTTCTGGATAGCAGAGTTATGGAGCTGTTCTTCACAGTAAGTCTTGCTTTTCATCTCTGGTGGTGAAGGCCAAGGAAGAGTGCCACTGATAAGAGTACATGTTTTCTATTTCTCTTTAAAATAAGACAGATTGCTTTCTCCTCTGAAGCCTTCTCTTCTAATCAATACATCTACTTAAATAGAAATTATATGGAAATGTCCTTGCAAATTTATAAAAATACTATATAAGTATGAAGAATTGAATATCCTGGAGCTGAAGTTCTCAAACTTTTTGATCTCAAGACCCTTTTACATTCTTAGAAATTATTGATGACCCGAAGAGCTTTTGTTTATGGGGTTAATATTAATATTAATATTTACTGTATTAAAAATTCAAACTGGAAACTTTAAAAAGTAATTTGTTAATTCATTTTAAAATAGCAATATGAGGAGGTGCCTGGCTGGCTCAGTCCATGGAGCATGCAATTCTTTATCTCGGGGTTGTGGGTTCGAGTCCCATGTTGGATAGAGAGATTACTTAAAAATAAAATCCTTAAAAAAAATAGTAACACCAAACCATTACATATTAACATAAATAACATTTTAGTGAACAATAGCTATATTTTGGGGGGGGGGAGTTTACCGAAAAGAGTGGCATTGTTTTATATTTTTGTAAAACTCTAGTGTGATGCTTATTAGAAGACAGCCAGATTCTCAGATCTGCTTCTGCATCCAGTTAGTTGTAATATTACAGGTCAAGTAAACTTGAAGAAGCTCCACTATATACATGTATGACAGTGAGAATGGAAAAAGCAGATACTGTGTTAGTATTAGTATGAAAATAGTTTTGCCCTTATGGACAATCTGATATGGTCTTAGGAATGTCTCAGAATCCCTGGACCACACTTTGAGAACTGCTGTAGTAGAGTGTAGTGTACTTTTTTATGTACTTATTTATCAGTCATGGGTTAAGTTAGTGTTATTGAATAGCAGTTTATTTCAATTATAACTTTAAATAGTCCTGTTGATTATTTGCTAAATATCAAGAAGTAAGCAATACGTTTCTATGTTTGCTCATGAAGGTCCCCACTATAGTAGTCCAAAGCTGGTAAAAAAATGTGTGTGTGGAGTGAGGAGGGATGTTGATTTGCTATTAATGGTGCAAGCACACCAGTTACTTAGATATAATAACTGGGGTAAAAGTCCAAATAAACACCAATGAAGAAGAAACAAAAAGGAAGCCCTTTTACTTAATCCCAACCATTTTAGTTTCTTCCTTTTCATTTGTTAGAAAAACATTATTTACTATCCTTACAGCTGCCTTCCTTTTCTGATCAAACCATTTAAAATATTGTAGTTTTGTGGTATATATCTTAAAATACCTAGAATGAGGTTATTCACCCATGGTTATACATAAAAATATTTTGTGTAGAAATGTTCAGATTAAGCATTACCATGCGTTTTATTCTTTAAATCAGAGAAATGATGACTAAAAACACTATCAGTACCAAAGAGATAATTGTAACTAAATCAATAAATTCTGTTGCCTGCCACATCTGACAGAAATTGTTTTGATACATATCCAAGTTTAAGTTTTTGTGTTATTCATTTGACTGAAAGAAGATCCCATTCCAGCAGTTTTTGAAAAGGTGAAAAACTTGCTGGCAGTACTGGAAACAACTCCCCCAAATCTGAACAGCTGTCTAGACAAACTAGACAGCTGCCCCTGTCAGCTGTGAATTACCACATGCAAATAGCTTCTGAATTTGAAAGTTAACCCTTTTTTACTGTGTTATTTTAACAGTTTTGTGTTTGTGGCCTATTGCTTTCATTTAAGGAGTTTATAAACAGTTTTAATTTATAATTTGTTACAAAAATGACAGTGCCTAATCTTTTAATTTCATTTGGTTTTTGTTAAAATTTATTTTCAGTTATGTGAATTCATTACCTAATAGAAAGCAGTTTTCTACTGGATAGCCTTATTTCTCTAGATCCAAGTAGATAGACATAAATATACTATTGCATGAAATTAAGACTTTAAATGTGTTGGTCACATCTGAATTTAGGAATACTCTAAGTGTCGTTCTGCCCCTCAAAAGTTTACAAATGTATTAGAAAAACCACTCTCATTAGTTTTTCCTCCTACCTTTTTGACTGATTCTCCTTGACCTCATTTATGGTCTGTTTTTTTTCTCCGCTTACTGCAAAAATTATTAGTGTTCTATCTTAGTTCTCAACTTTGCTGACTGTATACACTTTCTGTGGGCTATCTCTTCCACTTCAAGCGCCACTTCTGCACCGATGACTCCTAAATCTATATTCAGCACAGGCTGCTCCAGAGTTCCAGAGCCTTATAATCCAAGTGCTTACTGGATGTTTTAATTTGGATGGCCCACAGACATCTCAGATTCAGCATGTTCCAATAGAATTTATCATCTTACTAACTTGCTACTCTTTACTCCTTGTCTTGCTTCATCATTCACCTCCTTGGGTATTCTGCTAGACTTTGCTTTTTCTTATCCCTCTGCTTTCCCTGTTCAGGTGATGAATTCAGTTTTTAATTTGTATAATATAGTTCAGTTGTGGTAGAACTCCTTTGTAACGCAGACATTGGAAGAAGGGCAAGAATCTACTATATTATACAAGAATTAATCATTGGTTTATCATGACTTTTAGAGTTCATATTTTAGAGAACATAAATTACGTTTGAACAGCACATGCAGGCTCTGAGGCAGTTTCTTATTTTTATTTTATTTTGTTACATAATCAACATTAGCTATTTCGGTCATCATATCTTTTAATTCCTCACTTCCCAATCAGGAATGAGCAACCATTTAGCTCTATAAGTAGAAAAGAAACCTTCTGTTGTCCGGGATTTCATTGTATTCATTGGCAGAATGTACCCCTGGATAACATACTTAAATGTTGATTAGGTTAAAAGGCATGATGAGAGAAATTTAGTTACAGTTTTCAGATAAGGAATTTGAGAATGAGTTGTGTTCAGAAGTTCTTGAATTGGACAATGTAGATATTATGAATTTGTGTATTATACTTTTAATTTAGTATTTAAAACTTAAAATGTAATGGAATGTATTTTGAGAAACATTTGTGTTATTCTAAACCAGGGATTGGCAGACTTTTTCTGTAGAGGCCAGGTAATAAATATTAGGCTTTGCAGGTCATATGTTCTCTGTTGCAGCTGTTTAGCTCTGCCATTGTTGTACAGAAGCAGCCATGGATGATACTTACACAAATAAGCGTGGCAGTGTTCCTGTAAAACTTTATTTGCAGTTATTAAAAATGTGAATTTTGTATAATTGTCATATGTCTTAAAATACCACTTTCTTTGATTTTGTTTTCCTCAACCATATAAAAATGTAAAAACCATCTGATAGGCCATACAAAATAAGCAGGAGGCCAGATTTGGCCATAGGCTGTGGTTTGCCACCCTCTGTTCTAGAGCAAAGAGGGTTGAATATTTTAAGCAGGTCAGTAGATCAGTTAACTTTGTCACTCTTTAGTATTTTAAACTTCTTACAGCCTAAATAAGTTCAAGGTTTAAAGATTAATGAAATCAATCTGTGAATAAGGATTTGAGTGTCTCTTTACTATGTCCCAAAAATGTACCTGTGCATACTTAAGAGAAATATGCTAATGTCAAGTAATTTATAAATGATTTGCAGAGTCAGAGTGGACATGACTTGACACAAATAGAGAATTAATGTTTAAAATTTTGTGACATTCAGAAAGCAAAGAGATTTGTGTAGGAAAAGGGCTGGAGAAGTCAAATGTTTGTGGAAAGTAGAAAATGATTGCTGTTAAATGTGGTTGGTGGATTAGGATAAAAAATTATCTGTAATTTCTTTACAAAATGTATTTTCCTTGGCTCTTTAATTTTGTCAGATCACAGAAATGAAACATCTTTAAAATCTGAGAATATTAATAACACTGTAAAACTAGGGAGCAGTATTTCAGGAGCGTTTCCTTCTTACGGAATACTGTGCACCAGGTGTTTCACATCAGTATTGAATCATCAAAATAAGATCTAGATGAGGTTTAAAGTGGACTTTAAATAAAATTTAAAAACTTTAGCCGTTATTAACAGCAATGATACAGGATAAAATGAAATTCAAACAAATTGTGGGCAATCTCAGAGTAATGAAAGAGTGTGCATAATTATATACTGGTTGAATGAGTGAATGTCTAGGGATTGAAAGGTATATTGGTTTTCTAAGTGTGCAACTGTTTACTTCTGCTAAAGCAGCATCTATATACTCTTGATTGAACTTGTCTGCTAACTTTAGCAAGAAGCTGTAGCTAGGCATAGTTAGCATAATACAGATGACTGTCGTTGTTGCTGTTTTTAGAAGAAGCAGTATGTCTGACTGGCTGGCATCTGTTTCTCTCTTTGTCATAACATGCTGGAGACAGTTCAATTTTCAAAATGTAGGTAGCCCTCAGTTAAAAATTACTTGACAAGTTTAAAATCATGGCCTATAATGTAAAGTGGACTGAGGGACAATTTTCAAATTTAGTTAAGTTCAGGAATTAATTTTCTAGAAATAACCAGCTACAGTGAATTTTTCTCTTACCTCATTCGGCATGATAGACACGTGACCCTTACAAAAGAAGAATTTATTTTTATGGATTAGTAATTCTTTCTAACAGGTACATCGAAAAATCAGAGAAGATTCAGATATGGCACAAGATTCTCTTCAGTGCCTTGCCCAGTTAGCTTCTCTTCATGGACCCATCTTCCCCGATGAAGGATCACAAGTTGATTATCTAGCACACTTCATTGAGGGATTACTGAATACTATCAATGGGTAGGTATACTTGCCCTTTATAACTGAGGAAGGAACTTTCAGTTTTTTCTTTATGTTTAACATTAGAGGAGAAAAAGAAACTAGTAATTTTTTTTCCCTGTTTATATTTTGAAGTATATTTATATGGGTAATTTGAAATTAATACACAGAGACACGCCTTTAAAAATGAATGGGTGATAATATTTGGATGTTTGGAAATGAGGTCTTGGGACTTTTTTCTACTGCCACTTAATAATACTCATTACTTGATTTGTAGAATTGAAATAGAAGATTCAGAAGCTGTGGGAATCTCCAGCATTATCAGCAACCTGATAACTGTGTTCCCGCGAAATGTTTTAACTGCCATTCCAAATGAACTTTTCTCGTCCTTTGTTAACTGCCTCACACACCTCACTTGTTCTTTTGGGCGAAGTGCTGCATTGGAAGAAGTGGTGAGTGCCTTTTCTAAAATAAAATGTGTCCGTTTTTTACAAGGAAATTTGCCGTGCCTCTGCAGCATTTCTCATGACAAGTAATTAAGCAAGTGCTAGCTATTGTTAAAGTTGCATTTTTGTTTATATGTGCAAATTATTTGTAATCTGTGTTTAGAAACATCACTTTTAAAATCTTGTGGATTAAAATCACTTTAATAGATTAAATTTATTGGTGTTAAGATTTTAATTTTGAGATAATTGAGTGTCTGAATGTAAGAAATGGAATGAAGTGACTATATTAAGAATTATGTTGCAAGCCCATTTTAACAATGAAAATTTTAAGTTTAAAAACTGCTAATATAATATTTTGTATTTTTTTTGAGGATTAAAAAATTTTGGACTTACCCGGAAATTTTATAAATATAATTTGGTTCAAATAATTGTAACCATGCTGGTTTTGATTAGGCTGTACTCTTTAATTTTTTTGATGCTGTGGTTTAACAGTATATCTTGGTAGAATTTAATTTTCTTTAAGATCAATAACAGTACTAAAGATGTTTTTTGGTACAAGTTTTTGAATGTATATTTTCCAAATACAAAATTTAATTTAGGAAACTAAAACTCCTTGACAACACAGCTGTGTTTATAACACTTACTGTGAATAACTACATTAATCATGGGAAATAATTGATTTTTTCTTCTGCAGTGGTTCTTAAATTGTTGAAACTAATTTTTCTTTTTATGAATCACAATGTGGATTTTTTCTAACGGTTGTATGTAAAAAGAATATTTGTAGATACCTGTTTGAATTTTATGTTAAATCCTAACTGAATTGTTTTGTTGGGGGTCTGGCAACGTCTGTGTGAGTTTTCATATCCCTTTAGGGGTGTTCAGAAGATAGAGAACTTGAGAATGATTTATGTAGTTGGACACTTCAGTGGTTTGATGAGGAAAGGAACTAGGTCAGGCAGATATTTGTGTGTTGGGGAAAAAATGTAGGTAGTAGAGGAATAGAAGTTTCAAGGCATTATATGTGAGATTTGTCTTGCTCAGGGGGAGAAATTATGTTCTGAGCATGGAAATACCAGGAAATTTTAAGTATTTAAGCTTGATTCAAACCCCTTTCAAATTATCACAAATTTCAGGTTTCATTTAACATGGTTTCATTGTGCTTTCTCCCCCCTTGGTTTGTTTGTTCTGTCTTCTAAAACAGGTGGATTAAACAGTATGTTGATTACATATTTAGAAACACAGCAATTTTTTAGTTTCAGTTTGTGGGTTAAGGAAGTTCTTAAACATTTTATAGAAGAATTGCTAGAAGACACATAATGTTCTTGTTTGCAGATTTTAAGTTTAGAATTCATTTTGACCAGGAGACTGACAACTTGGAAAATAATTTTTCTGTCAAGATTGATAGAGAACTTTTAGAGTATACAGCCTAGATACACTTTCAGAGTTGATGTATATTGAGCTTCTTTCACAAGAAGGTGTGCTGTAGATATGATATACCTAATGGGTTTCATTTAAGAAAAGTTATTTTTTTCATTCATTTTAATTAATTTCTTTTAATTGATCTGTTTATGAGGTTTAAAAATGGTTTTAAAAATAATTGTTTACTGGGACGCCTGGGCATTGGTAAGTTGGTTAAGTGTCTGCCTTCAGCACAGGTTATGGTCCCCGAGTCCAGGGATTGAGCCCTGAATCAGGTTCCCTGCTCAATGGGGAGCCTGCTTCTCCCTCTCCCTCTGCTTGTGCTCTCTCTCTCTCTCTTGCTCTCTGTCAAATAAATAAATAAAATCTTTAAAAAAAATTGGTTGCCAACCTCTGAAACTAATACACTATATGTTAATTAATTGAATTTAAACTGATAAAAATATTGGTTACCTATTAAAAAAGGCAAAGGGGGAAAGATTTGTCTAAAGCTCTGTATTACAGGGTATCCAGATAGGCGAGGTTTGGTGAAGTTGAGAGCTAAGAGGGAGCCCCTCAGGGTGAGTTGCCGGAAGACTAAACAAATCCTCCTAAATGTCATCTTAACCTTGTGTGGTTTTCATTATATTTTATGTGTGCTGGGGGAGGGGAGCCTGGGGAATGTGCATGTAATACCAAAATACATGAACAAATCTAGCCAAACCATAGTGGAAGTTCTGGGACACAGGTCACATCATCTTTTGTTTCCTTGGGCACCCAGTGATTGTAGTACTGGTACATAATACATAGTTGTTGACCTCAGATGGAAAAATGTATTCAAAAAATGATCTTTTAAGTAAAAGTAGAAAAATTGAGACATTAAAAAAAAAACCGCTTTGAGAGTCAGCATGATACAGAAAGATCGTGAATGTTGGAAGGAGACAGTACTTTCATGAGCCAAGTAATTATGAACTACAGAACCTTGGACAAATTTCTTAACCTTTTTTGAGCATGTTGATACAGGTAGAATAATAATTCCTCTCATGTTCTGTGGGGCGGATTAACTATATGGAAGTGTCTGTACAGTATGTACAATAAAATGTGGAATAATAATGATAAAAATGAATCTTTATAATAGCACTTATTGAGAGCCTGTGTTGTGTACACTCTCTTACCAAGGTAAGACAAGTTCTTGAGTTTTGTGCGAACCAGTAGTTTTATATTACTTTTCTTTACAATTTTAATTTTGTGAAATGTTTTGTTTCTCTCTAATAGCGAGGGAGGGCTTTTTTTTTTTTTTGCCCCAATAGGAAAACAGTTTCAGCATATACACTTACGTGTTACTGTGAGAGTATTTTTTTCAAAACTGTGTTTATTTAGGAATACATATAGATTGTCTCCTTTTTTAGAAGTGTATGCCTCCGATGGTGATTATGTGGCTGTAGCAAGAAAAAAAAATCTCCATGGGAAGAGAAATTAGTGATACTAATGTGCATTTCATGAAACGTGTCTTTGCTTCGTGGCTTTAGCCTGTGTGTGAAGACAGTTATTTATGACTGCTCTTCAACTTGCAGTGAACTGAAAGTCTGTGCTCAAAAAGAGTAATTCCAATCTTCAGCCAAGTTGTTCTGTTGGCTGTTAAAATTTCCTGGTATTACTTGAGGCTTCCTGAAGCCAAGAATTTTTTCATTGCACCCCAGAAATCAGATATTGTCTATTGCTGGACTGAAGAGGTGAGAATGACTGTAGAGATGGAACCATTGCCTTAAAAATTCAAGTTCTAACAAAATAATTGTTCATGTTGTATCAGTTGTTTTATAAAATGTTTATAATACTGGTACATCCATTTGAATCAATGCAATGAAATTTGAAGAGACTATGACTTGAACTCGATAACTCTAGTTTGTTTCCTGGTTTCTTTTGTCAATAGAAAATTTTAAGTTTAGCCCTCAGTGGGAGCCACATAACTTGTTCACTTAATTGAGTAGAGCAGCCAAGCATGACACTTAAACCTTGGAATGTATGAAGTGTATGTGTGTTTCTGGGTGGGTATGTAAAGGAGGTGGTGGTAGGTAAACTTTGTAAAGAAAAAACTTTAGGGACGCCTGGGTGGCTCAGTCAGTTAAGCGGCTGCCTTTGGCTTAGGTCATGATCCCAGAGTCCTGGGATCGAGTCTGGCATCAGGCTCCTTGCTCAGCAGGGAGCCTGCTTGTCCCTCTTTCTGCTGCTCCCCCTGTTTGTGCTCTTGCTTGCTCGCCCTCTTGTGTGCTTTCTCTAGCAAATATATAAATAAAATCTTTAAAGAAAGAAAGAAAAAAAAAAACTTTAGTTGTAGTACATCTGTAGCCTAAGCTCAAGACTGGCAGGGCAAGATAGTAAAGAGAAAGATATTTGATGAAGTTGTTAGGAAGTGGTTATAGAGTGTAATGTGGTTAAGTAACTTTGCAGTTTGTTGGGTGAGTGAGTACATGTGAAGTTCAGCATTCTTCATTCAAAATCTATTTTCTCTGGCTCAGTGGACAATTACTTTGTGGAGAGGAGATGTAGTGAAAAGGAAAGCATTGAAGCCAAATTATAAATTGAAATTGGGAAGTGGGGAGCATAAATTTGGGATATTTCAGTGATAAGAGGGAAAGCTATTAACTTACTTGCTGGCATGGTGATGTCCGTACAATATACACATGTAGTCAGCCTTGCCCCTTAACTCACAAGAGGATGGGACTGTTTGAGAAGCCATGCCAACCTCCCCACCCAGTGGTTCTGATGGCCAGGAAAGAATAAATTGGTGATACTGTAGAGAGCAAGACAGCTGTCCAGCCCCATTATGTGCATTCATTTCATCTGCTTGAAAGAGTTTAAAAAGAGAATTAGATGAGGTGCATTAATATTTTTTAAACTGTGCACGTTTAAAGTATACTTCTTTTTAATACTAACAGCTTTACCTCTATTACAGTATTTGGAAGAAAATGGGCTACTATTACACCTTAAATAAAGATTCTTATTTAAAGAAGTCTTTAAAAAATAATTTCACTGTTTTATTTAATCCTTTGGATCATAATTTTACCAATGCAGTGTTTTCCTGACTTGTGTATGAGTCTCCTCTGGTTTTCTCAATTTGCTGTGCTAATCCTAGCACAGAACCAGTGTTTATGTTTTTACAGAATTCTTGCACTTGAGGTGGAGTATAGTTGTTTGAGAGTAAAGCTTACCTACTGTCATAACTGTTGTTCCATTTGGTATCCTTTGTATTGTTTAAAACAGTATTATTAGCATTAGAAGCATAACCAGATCTAATGTGCCAGAGGTTCAAATTAAACACTAGAGTGAGGCAGAAAAAAGGGATTGCCCTCTACCCCTTATAAGCCAGACAAGTCCGAGATGTTGGCCCATGAGCATTATTGCTAGATTAATTCAATTCCATAAATATTTATTGATATTTGCCATGTGCCAGGCATGGTGATTGATGCATATACATTACTTAGTATTAAGAATTTGAAAATTCACATGCATTTTTAAAAGGAAGAAAGTATATTGAGGAATTTGTAATGTTTAAAAACTCTGAAAATTGCAACTCAGACTCTTGGTGTTTTTATGGGGGCAGATTTTTTTCCCCCCAGTGATCTATCTATAGGATTCTTCTAACAGCTGCAATACTTGTCCACTAAATCAATTTCTCTTGGGGTCTTTTAGAAGCCAGGAATATTGTCAGCTGCATAGGTATGCTGAAGTTAAATTAATTCTTTGCCTTTAGGACTAGCTAGAAGGAAAAAAAATAAGGGAATTAATTCCTTTTGCATCTAACACCCAAAGACTTCTAAATTTTTAAGTAGAGTTTGTGAAATTTTATTTGTGACATTTCTGTGGTTTTATCTGTATTTCCATGTTTGCCTTAAATAATGCTACACCAGAAAAAGAATCTAAATTCTTCCAACAGATGAATAATAGCATAAACTAATAGAGTTCTTTGAGTCTTTAATCTTTCGTGTGTCCTTTCTTATTAATGCTTTACACTGTGCACTACATGTATTATTTGATCTATCATTGGACTTGGGGGTTGTGCCAGTGCCTGTAAATTTTAAACTTACTGTGAAATATTTCATTCATATAAAGTAAAAATTTTCATGTGTACATAAAAGTTATAAAAAATTAGAAAATGAACAACTGTATACCAACCTCCAGATTAAGAAATAGTGTATCGATAGAACCTTTTTTTATTCTTACATTTACTTGGAGTTTTCTTCTCTCCCTTCTTTTATCGCAGGCACGTTTTTGTCTTATCAGTTACTTCTGCCAAATGATATTTTCATCATGTTTGCAATAGAACACGGCTAGTGAACTTCTGGTTGGTGTTCTTGGCACTTTTTCCTAGCCTCTACAATCTCTGATTGTTTAATTTGTTTTCACTCCCAAGTCCTTGTAAAGAGGAATATAGTAGCAGCAGCCTCAGGCCAGAAATATGGAACGCAAAGTTAAACCAGGTTGAGGAACTTCTTTTTTTTTTTTCCCCCTAAGATTTTATTTATTTGACATAGAAAGCACAAGCAGAGGGAGCAGGAGAGGGAGAGGCAGGCTCCCCGCAGAGCAGGAAGCCAGATGCGGGGCTTGATCCCAGGACCCTGGGATCATAACCTGAGCCAAAGGCAGAGGCTTAACCAGCTGAGCCACCCAGACATCCCAGGTTAAGAAACTTCTTAAAGATTATTCCTTAGAAATAAAAAATTTTTTTTTTAAAGATTTTATTCATTTGACAGAGAGCCAGCCAGCGAGAGAGGGAACACAAGCAGGGGGAGTGGGAGAGGAAGAAGCAGGCTCATAGCGGAAGAGCCTGATGTGGGGCTCGATCCCATTATGCCGGGATCACTCCCTGAGCTGAAGGCAGACGCTTAACCGCTGTGCCACCCAGGCGCCCCAGAAATAAAATTTTCTGTGTGAGAATGAATTATCCATATCCATCTTACTTCATTTTTTATGTCTGAATCATATGCTTTTTTTTTTTTTTTACTAACTCATGTAATTTGTGTTTACATATGAAGAAAATACTGATGATCAAAGAATGCGCTTTTCAATTTCATGGACGGTATTTGGAGTTCTCATGTTGGTTATTTGCTGTTCGTAGAAAACAGCTCTATTGTAGTGGGATGGATCATACTTAAATATCTGATAGTAACCGTAGTCCTGTAGTAGTTAGGAGTAGATTTGAAGTTGTTTATAGCATAACAATCAAATTTAGAACTACTCTAGCATGAGATGTATTTTCAATGCAAGAGTTATCTTATGTACTTTTACAATATCTCATATTAGGTATACGTACACACATACTTTATTATTTAAAACAGTTTTAGATTTATAGCAAAATTGAATGGAACATCAGAGTTCCCATATCCCATCCCTCCCCCCCATTCCTACAAATGCAAAGGGCCTCCCCTACTATCAACATCCCCCCACGAGTGTGGTAAACATTTGTTACAGTTGATGAACCAGGACTGACACATCCTTATCCCCCAAAGTCCATAGTTCACATTAGAATTCACTCTTGGTATTACATGTTTTGTGGATTTTGACTAATGTGTAGTGATGTGTATTCAACATTACAGTAGCATACAGGATAGTTTCAGGGCCTAAATCTTCTGTGCTCTACCTCCTTACCTTACCCCTGGCAACCACTGATCTTTTTACTATCTCCATAGTTTTGGGGGTTTTAAAAAACATTTTATTTATTTATTTGAAAGAGAGAGAGAGCACAAGCAGGGGGAGCAGCAGGCAGAGGGAGAGGGAGAAGCAGGCACCTGCTGAACAAGGAGCCTAATGTGGGGCTCGATCCTAGGAACCTGGGATCACGTCCTGAGCCGAAGGCGCAGACGCATAACCGACTGAGCCACCCAGGCGCCTCTACTATTTCCATAGTTTTTGCCTTTTCCAGAATGTCATATAGTTGGAATCAAATAATAATGTTAGATTTTAATTTCTGAAATTCAATTCAATGTCAGAAAGGGGGAGCAGATTCACATATACATATTTATTTTAGAAAGCTTCATTTAGCAGCAACTTCATAAATAAAATTAACCACCATTTTTTTTTACACTCACACAGACATAAAAACATATTTTTCTATGGCTGAAGGGCTCCAGATTCACTCCTCTATACACGTCTAAGTTAATTATGAGCATTGAAATGTAAGTGCTGTTATCATAGTTTGATTACCTTCTTCACCCTCCACTCCCAGATGGAGTAAAGTGGGGTCAAGTAGTCTCATAAGCCCTAAGCCCCTCTCCAAAGCCTTTCTGGCAGCAGGCCTGACAATACTTAGGGCATGAGCACATAGTGTCTAGCTTGGACTCCTTCGTCATCCCTGTGCACGTGCTCTGGCTTGGCTGCTGGGTGTTGGCCAGTGTGGCCATGGAGCAGTGCCAAAGTATTATGAAAAAGCACTTGGTTAGGTTTCGGTTCTCCGTGATTAGACTAAAAGATTTAGTTGCCAATTGTCATCAGCCAAATTTCTCACACTTTGCCTGATGTGTTACTTGTATTGGTATTCAGAAGGAACCAGAAGGCTCTTTAGAAGTTTTTAGTTCTTAATTTAAATTACCATCTAATAGGGGCTCTTACAGTCTGATTTTCTGCCTTGTCTAATATCAGGGCTTTATAGGAGGGATTATTGCTCTTTCAATAATATAAAAGCTTCTAAGGCTTTTACATTTTATTTGTACTTTTCTATATATGAATAATTAAACTATGATAACATTCATTATATATGTACTAAAGAACAACAAAGATAGCTTTAAGAAAATGCCCTGTTGCTTCCTTTTGAAATCCCGGAGGTCAGAGGATGCTATTCCATAAGTTCCTCTTACGATATGGTACCAGTCTGTTTATTTTGGCAAGATAAACTGTTAAGACTTAACAAATGATGTCTGTAAAGCACATGCTTTGTTAAGTATATAAACAGGCCACAGATGTTTCTTTGGGAAGAAACTATTTTATTCATCTCTCTAGTCTAGTGCTTCGCTCTTAGCATTCAATATATTTTTGTTGAAGGAATAAAACCACCCTTTTTTCCTGCTGCTAATAACACATTGAGCACTGTGCATGACCATTTAGCACTGTGTTTGTTCATTTTATAGATCTTTTCTTTAGTCCTCAAAACCACTGTAGATGATTTTATTTATTATGTCATATTTGGTACAGGCAAAATATAAAATACGTTGTGCTAAAACATCAGGTCATGAGTGAATCCATGAGCCAACCCAAGAACATCACCAGTACTGCAGTCGATGGTACCAGTGTACTCATCCCAATCCCATGACCCCAGCTTCTCCCCACTTCCACCCCTGCAAGAGAAGTGACCACTGTTCTGAATGTTGTCATTCTCTTGCTTTAGAAATTTTGATCATTTCTACATACAAGATACATCATTGTGTGAGTGTTATACCACAATTTTTCTCCATTCTGCTGTAAATGAACTTTTGAGGTTCCCTTTTTTGCCATTACAAACAGCATTACAGTAAACATTCTTCTGTGTTTCCTAGCATACATTCCTGAGAGCTTTTTAAAGGTCTAAACCTAGAAATGGAATTTTTGGATGATAAGATATATAAATGTTCAGTTTTACAAGATAGTTCCAAATTGTTTCTGAACTGATGGGACCAATTACATGTTCAGCAGTGATGTGTGTGAGTTTCATTGATCCATGTCTTCACCATCACAGTTTTGCCAAACTTGTAAGTACACGACATGGTCTTAATTTATATAATTAAGGTGCTGGTAATGTTGAGCATTTTTTCATATATATATGATTCCTGTGGTTATTCCTTTGAAATGCTTGTTCAGTCCATTGCCCATTTCCCTATCAGGTTGTCTTTTTCATACTGTTTTGTAGAAATTCTTTATATATTCTGTACCCTAATTTTTTGTCAGTTTTTTGTTGCAGGTCTATCCTCCCAGTTCTGTGGCTCTTCTTTTCACTTTATGGTATCTTTCTTATTATTATTAATTTGAAATAATTTTAGGTTTACAGAAAAGTTGCAAAGACAGCACCCTTTACCTAGTTTCCTCTAATTTTACCATGTTATATAACAATGGTACATTTGTCAAAACTAAGGAATTAACATTGGATGCATTATTACTAACTAAACCATTATTACTAACTAAACTTACATGCTTTATTTGGATTCCACTAATTTTCCACCACTCATTTTTGTTTTGGAATCCAATCCTGAATATCATATTGCATTTAGACTCTATGATATCTTTTGATGAGCTAATGTTCTTCATCTTAGTATAGTTGAACTTACTATCATTTCTTTTATGATTGGCATTATTAGGGGTGCCTAGCTGGCTCAGTCAGTAGAGCAGTGCAGCTCTTGATCTCAGGGTTGTGAGGTGGAACCTCATGTTGGGTGTAGAAATTACTTTAAAAAATGATTTGCATTATTAGTTCCTTGTTTCAGACAACTACTCTTCCTGTGTTTTCTTCTAAATGTCTTAAAAGTGTACCTTTCATGACTTTACCATCTTAGACTTTAATTTTGAATATGGTATTAAGTAGGGATCCAATTTCCCTTTTTTTCATATGGATAACAGATTTTTATTTATTTATATTTGTATTTCCCCATTTTTATTGAGAAATAGTTGACATACATTGCTGTATAAGTTTAAGATGTACGGCATGATGGTTTGATTTACACGTGTGAAATGATCACCATAATAGGTTTATTAGTTAACATCCATCATCTCATAGATACAATAAAAAGAAAAAAATTTTCTCCTTGTGATGAGAACTCTTAGGATCTACTCAAACAACTTTCCCATATATCACACAACAGTGTTAACTGTAGTCATCATGTTGTACCTTACTTCCCTAGAACTTATCTTATAACTGAAAGTTTGTGCCTTTTGACCACTTTTTTTTTTTAAAGATTTTATTTATTTATTTGACAGAGAGACAGCCAGCAAGAGAGGGAACACAAGCAGGGGGAGTGGGAGAGGAAGAAGCAGGCTTCCAGCAGAAGAGCCTGATGTGGGGCTTGATCCCATAACGCCGGGATCCCGCCCTGAGCGAAAGGCAGACGTTTAACGACTGAGCCACCCAGGCGCCCCGCCTTTTGACCACTTTTAACCAATTTCTCCCTCTCACCCCCACCTCTGGTAGAACAAATCTGATGTGTTTTTCTGAGTTTGGTGGGGTTGTTGTCGTTGTTCTTCTTTTTCTGGTTCTATATATAAGTGAGATCAGTATTTGTCTTTCTCTGACTTTTTTCACTTGGCATAATGCCTTCAGGGTCCATCCATTTTGTCATAAATGGTGGGTTTTCCTCATTTTTTTTAACAGTTGAAAAATATTCCAGTGTGTATATTATATACCACAATTTCTTTATTTATCTATTAATGGACACTTAGGTTGTTTCCATGTCTTGGTTGTTGTAAATAATGCTGCTGTGAATGTGGGGTTGCAGATTACCTTTTTGAGTTTTTATTTCCTTTGGATATATTCCCAGAAGTAGAACTGCTGGATCAAATGGTAATTCTGTTAATTTTCTGAGGGTCTTCCATCCTGTTTTCCATAGTGGCTACACCAATTTACGATCCCACCAACAATGCACAAGGGTTCCCTTTTCTCCTAATCCATGCCATTATTTATTATCTCTTGTCCTTTTGACGATGGCCATTCTCACAGGTGTAAAATGATGTTTCCTTTTGATTTTGATTTGCATTTCCCTAATGACTAGTGATGTCGAGCATCTTTTCATGTACCTGTTGGTCATTCTTATATCTTCTTTGGGAAAATGTCTATTCAGGTCCTTTGTTCATTTTTAAATTGGATTATTGGGTTTTTTTGCTATGGAGTTGTATAAATTCTTTATATTTGTTGGATATTACTCCCATATCAGATTTATGGTTTCTAAATATTTTTTCCCATTCCATAGTCTTTTCATTTTGTTGCTGGTTTCTTTTGCTGCCAGCCACATTTATTGAATAGCCCTTCATTTCTAAATGATTTAAAGGACTATTGCTGTCATATATCTATTTTTCACATAAAAGTGGCTGTTTCCTGAATTCTCTAATCACTTCCATCAGTCAGGTGTCTATTTCTGCACCTATATTTTGCTTTGTTTTAAGGGGATGTCTAGGTATTTGATAGGACATGCTCCCACCTCACCCCGACTCCCTTCCAGTTCTTCAGAAGAGTTTTGGATGTATTTGGCTTTTCTTCCATATAAATATGTCAGTTCTTCCATATGAAATTTGTGAATTTGTTAAGTTGGATTGTGGTAGGGATTTTGGGGAATCTTTAGTGAAGAATGGATATCTCTCAATATTAACTCTATCCATAAATCTGGTATTTCTCTATACTGATTTAAGTCTAATTCATTGTCTTTATTTCTTAAAATTTTATTTATTTTAAAAGATTTTATTTATTTATTTGACAGAGAGAGACAGTGAGAGAAGGAACACAAGCAGGGCAAGTGGGAGAGGGAGAAGCAGGCTCCCTGGGGAGCCCAACTCCGGGCTCGATCCCAGGACCTTGGGATCATGACCTGAGCTGAAGACAGATGCTTTAACAACTAAGCCACCCAGTCGCCTCTAATTCATTGTCTTTAAATAAAGGAATACATTTTTTAGTACCTTATGTTTTTGTTACTATTGTAAATAGTATCTTTTTTAAACTTAATTTTTCAGGTTGCTGCTGGCATAGAGGAATGCAGTTGGTGTTTGTATATTGATCTGGTATTTACTAACCTTTCTAAATTCTTACTGGTTCTAATATTTTGTCTTTAGAGTCTGTTTAGTCTTCTGTGACAATTATATCATCTGTGAATAATGATAATTTTGCTTTTCAGACTTCACAATCTGTATTTTTTCTCTTACAGTATAATACATGTCTTTTTCTTATTGTACAGTGTTGAATAGGTAACAGAAGACGTCTTTTCTGGTTCATCATTAGGAATGATGTTTGCTCTAGATTTTTGAGCTATTCTTTATCAGAATTGCTAATAGGTTTTTTTAAAACATGATTGAGTGTTAGGTATTAAATGCATTTCTGCTAAATCTGTTATGAACTGAATTGCTTTTATGGATATTCCTAATGGTAAACTTACCCTTACGTTTCTGAGTTGAACCCATCTGGATGATCATGTATCATGGCTTTTCATGAATGGCTGGATTTGTTTGTTGTCAGAATTATAACAGCTCCACAGGTCACTAACACATTTTTTTCTCTTCTCTGGATCAGTTTGTATAAGATTAGTTGTTTTGTTTTTTGTTTTGCTTTGTTTTTTTACTAGTTCACTAGATCTCACCTGTAAATCTGCTGAGCCTGGTATTTTCTTTTGGAGAAGGATTAAAACTTACTAAAGATTTTAAATGGTTAGTTGTGGGAGTATTCAGGTTTTCTTTTTTCTTTTTTTCCTTGATCCAAATACTAAGAGTGTGTCCATTTTTTTGTAAGTTAAGTTTTTACTTCCACTTTTTTCTTCATGGTTATAATTTTAATTTTGTTGCTACTATCATTAGAATACAATTTTAATGTGAAAATGGAATATGCTAATTGATAAAAGTAATTCAAGCAGTGCATAAAAGATAAAATTCTTCAAAAATCCCATTACTTATCACTTTCTTGGCATGTCTTTACTCACACATAAGGTTATAAATACCTTTTTCCCCTTCAAATTATGGACATTTAATACTCAATATTTTGGTATTGGTATTGGTATTATGGACAGTAATACTCAGTTGTTTTTAAATCTTTTTTGACTAATGAAGTAAAGCAAATCACTTGTAGTTTCACCTTCTGAAACTTACTATTAATGTTTTAATATATTTTTCCAAATTTTAAGGCATGCCAATTAGACTTAAATAAAAACAAAATCATTATATTATTATGAGCATTTTTTCATGTCCTTAAAATAGTGTTAGTAATCATGATTAGGGAACTGGTTCATAAATTTGTTGGCATGAGTTTGATGCTGCAGCAAACATTCTTAATACAAATCACCATGTTACTCTGCTGATAAGTAGACATTCTTAAGTCAGTTTCACATTCAGTTAACCCTTCAAACGTTTTCTTGTTCTACATTAGGCCACTCTTCACAGCTGCTCTTCCACTAATCAGGGAGGTTAGAAGAGTGTCCATGATCTAGAGGGAAAGAGGAAAGGAGATAAGCATAGCAGTTGAAAATAACCTTTGTTTCATAGAAGATTTCTGGTGACATTTAAAATAATCTTTTAAAACTTGCAAAAAACAATCAGCAATAAGAGTAGAAAGTCAAGATTAGAGAAAAAGAGCAATTGTGATATGCAAGCTAGAAGCTTACTTTGTATGTAATAATAAATTTGACTCTTTAGATTTGAATTTGAAAGACTTAAAATGGGATGGGAGATAAGGTTCCTTAAGAGGATCTCAGGCAAAAAGAGGAAGCACACTTGCTCCTCAGAGGAATTCTTTCTAATATTAAGGAAAAACTAAAGGTATAAAAAAAATATCTTGCAAAGCTTTATGAAGGAGGCAGTGAATGATGTGGAATCCTTAGCCCCATGACAACAGATGATGCTTGAACAGATTTTATTTGGCTATTTTTACAACATTCTTTAACCCTCTGTATACCACCAGCGTCTAGATTTTCGGTTTCATTTAAGTTCTTTCTTTTTCTTTTTTTTTGTTTTGTTTCATTGGATCCTGTTCAGAATTCAGAATTTTTCATTTTCTGCCCATAGTAACAAAGAGGAGGAAATTGCCAGAATAAGACAATTTACAGTGATAAAACAAATTAGAAGATGAATGTAAAAAGATAGCATATGCTAAGCTCTAATAATGATGATAAAATTGATAGTGTAAGTGAAATCAAAGATTGAGTTTTAGTTGATGATATCGTAGGTAAATTTTTTCAAATTCATCCACTCATGAGCAAACCGTGTATTTCCAAGGACAACAGGAAAATAGGGCATTCTCATCCAGTAAGTCATTCCACAGGAAAAACTTCAGATATTTTGTGGCAGGAGTTTGAGTTGTCACATATTGTTGACAGTATTCCTTTATTTTTTTTAATGTTTGTGCCACAGAATTTACTTAATACAGTTTATAATGGTATTAGTGCTGAAAGCAGTATGTACAAAGATGGTTGGAAAGAAGTAAATGATGTAGAAATGAAAAAAAATTGGTTGAATTGATCATTTTCATAGGTACTTATAAATCTAAATGAATATGTTCTTGCATTCATGGAACCAAGCGTATGGATGGCTGTCCTTCAAAAAATTATGAGCTATGAAAGTTTTCAAAATTGTACTGCATTTTGGTGATACCTGAGCGAGAAGAACCAGTATCCTCATTCACAAGTTCCTTATTTGCAAATTCTCTCCTATGCTAAAACTCTATTTGTTCCTTATTTGCAAATTCTCCCCTATGCTAAAACTCTATTTGTAACCCCATGGCACTCTCACTATAATTTGTGGACACGTACATGCAGAGATTAATGAAAAATAGGAGTTGCCTGACATGTTTGTTCCCAGCTGAGGTCAAACAAGGCAAATGCTCTGCCTTCCTGTTTTAGCCTTCATATTGTAAACAAACTTTCATGTTCTCTAGTGCTACATTTTTTGCATTTTTGTGTGAAATGGGGTATTCTCAATTTTTGTCCAAAAATACTGAAGTTCTTCCTGTGCAGTGACTGCCTGGATAATTTCACTATTTGGGATGGCCTCTGAGTGCTGTGTTGAAGTGCTGTCTAGCATTCCTGTGTGCAAGATGGCTGTGAGGTGCCCTATGGACAAATACATGAATCCCATAAGCTTCATTCAGAGATAAGTTATAGTGGTATTGGTAGTTCATTATTAGTGAATGAACAGTATATATTAAATTAGGTGTCTGTAAACAGAAAGATACATAAAACTAGGCTATGCATAAAACAGGGTTATACATTGATCTATTCACCTTGACGTGGTAGAAAATGTAGTGACTAGAGAAGGAACCTAACCTGTTTACTGACTCAATGTTTGTGGCAACTTTATAGAACACAAATAATAAGCATTAACTATTCATAAGATGAATAAGTTCCAGTTGGTTGTATTCAAAGAATTGCTCATTTTTGGTAAATATACTTTGAAGGCCAGGTAACTATGTAGTAAAAATTTGGGTTTTCTCTGTTTAAATCCTTATTAAAATTATCTAATGACATTCTTTTCATTTTTCCTCCATTCTTATGTAAACTTTTCACAAAAGGACTTAAAATTTTTATATGTTTTTAAAGGTCCATTTTAGGGGTGCCTTGATGGCACAGTTAAAGCGTCCCGACTCTTGGTTTTGACGCAGGTCTGATCTCAGGGTCATGAGATGGAGCCCCATGTTGGCCTCTGCTCTCAATGTGGAATCCATTTGAGTTTCTCTCTCCCTCTCCTGCCCCTCCCCCCACTTGCACGCACCTGTTTATGCTTGCACTCTCTCAAATAAATAAATGAATCTTTAAAAATAAATAAAAGGGCCATTTTGCCCAGAAAATGGCTTTTTTTTGTTTTTTTAGTTTTGTTTTGTTTTGAAATATACTGTGGGTTAATAAAAGCTGAAAGTGTAAGAAAACACAGTTCATCGGAAGTAGTTCACATAGGTGCTTAGATACTGTGATCTGCGGGTACAGGGTAATCTGGAATACTTGAAATAGATCTTCCATTACTTTTCTTTTTTGAGTCATTGACAAATTGCTAGAATACCAGTTTGAGATGATAATCTTTGGTGAAGGTTCCAGAGTTCCGTTTTTGTAGGATGAGGGCCTGTTTGCTTTAGAGACCAGAAAAGCTAAGTTATAAATTAGACCTATTGACCTTTAGTGTTCCAGGGTTCACTACCTAGTGACAGAATGTCAGAAACGTGGTAACAAAATGTCAAAACCTTTTAAGAGTGAGTAGTTCAAACTCTAGTTCAAAACTCTATTCTTTAATTTATAATAAATTTCTCATGAGAGATGCTGTTGTTAAAAACCCTGAAATGATGTTTATGCTTTATGGCCTTTAGGATATTTTTTGTTTGCTTTTTGCTCTTCCCTGTTGGGCTGAGTTTGGAAGCATAAAAGAAGGGTGCATTAAGTTTCTGCACTAAGCAGTAGTGCTTGACACTAAGTATTCTGAGTTTCATTGAATAGTGATCTAGTGAGTTTGTGGATGAAGAAATTAATACATAGGTTAAATTACCCAGATTAGTAATTGATGGCAAAATTAGGATGTGGATTCTTGTTAGACTGTGAGAAAATTAAGTGATATGTTAAGTATTAAACACTTTGGGCTCCATAGAGGTATCCTTAATCACTATGTATAGACTCTTCCTCCTCAGTATGACAGAATACTTTACTTTGAAGTTATTTTAGGATACAGCCTATACATGGTGAAAAACTTAATATCCAGGCCTGCATAATTGTTAGTGCCATTCCAATCTATATTCCTTGCTGTCTGCTTGGATTCCCCACCCTCGTACTCACATACTTTAGTTTCTGTGAGTCCGCACGCTTCTGGTGTTCCTCCCGCCTCAGCATCCTCCCCAGACTCCTTCCTGTGTAGGCCCTATCCTTGTTTTTCTTTTTTGTTCTAAAATGTTAGGGAACATCTATGAAGTTCTCCCCACATATTCTTTTTTTTTTTTTTTAAAGATTTTATTTATTTAACAGAGAGAGACAGCCAGTGAGAGAGGGAACACAAGCAGGGGGAG
This sequence comes from Ailuropoda melanoleuca, assembly GCF_002007445.2. Classification (NCBI taxonomy): domain Eukaryota; kingdom Metazoa; phylum Chordata; class Mammalia; order Carnivora; family Ursidae; genus Ailuropoda; species Ailuropoda melanoleuca. The sequence continues at coordinate 62,595,570 of NC_048224.1, read as the reverse complement.
TGGGAGAGGAAGAAGCAGGCTTCTAGCGGAGGAGCCTGATGTGGGGCTCGATCCCATAACGCCGGGATCACGCCCTGAGCTGAAGGCAGACGCTTAACCGCTGTGCCACCCAGGTGCCCCTCCCCACATATTCTTAAATATGCTGATTAGGCCAGTCTATTTTCATCATCCTTCACTTTTTCTAAAGTCATTTAAAAGTGTGTAGTAAGTACACATTTAGTATTTTTATTCTAACAGTTCTCTTGACTACGGAAAAATATTAATATGATTTTTATTTGAAAAGCACATGTTCCAACAAAGTACTCAACAGCCAGTCTTCTAAACAAGGGAGCATTAATTCCTTTGTGCTTAAGAATTACTTAGATTAAGTTAGAAGGTTTAACAAAAAGCCTGTATATTTTTACTGCGATATTTGTTTAATTTTAAAATGGGCTCAATTAGCTCTAGATTATTGAATAATTGGGAACTTTTGCTAAAGGAAAAATTCATAAAACAATTTATACATATAACTCTGTAACTCTTGTTATAATTCCCATCTTATTTCTCTGGCCATTTGTTTTATGAGTGTTCTTTTCTCTTAGCTTGATAAAGATGACATGGTATACATGGAAGCATATGACAAATTGCTAGAATCCTGGCTAACTTTGGTTCAAGACGACAAACATTTCCATAAAGGCTTTTTTACCCAACACGCAGTTCAAGTGTTCAATTCCTATATTCAGTGCCACCTCGCTGCTCCAGATGGCACGAGGAATTTGGTAAGTTTTGAGCTAGATTGTAAGTAAAACTCTATTTCATCATAACTTTGTTTTGTCTATATTCTACTGTACATTGTGTAAGACTAGAAATTTAGGATGGTCATCTTCAGATTTGTCGAGAGCATTAGACAGAGAGCAAAAGTTACCCCATTTTCTAAATGAGTTGATGTTTTGTAGTTACACCTCTTCTCTTCAGTTTTCAGTTACCCACCCATGTCTTCTTAGTTGTCCAGTGATACGAATGACTTCTTGTATATAAAGGACCATGGATCTTAAAGATGTCAGATCTTTTCTGTGACAGAAGTTAAATTCTCTGGTGTGGGTGGTGGGTTGTGAGTGCAGTTTGCTGTGTTTATATATGTGCACCATGGGGTAATAACCTCCATTTCTTTCTCTTCTGTGTCTCCCTCCACCCTTTCTTTTGTAACTACTAGCGTTGTCATCATAGTTAGATAGCAGGCCCTAGACCACTGGGTTGGCTCTGTCTACCTCTCCTTTTCATGCGATGTGCTATAGTTATTTTATAGTGCAACAGAAATACGCAATTCATTGAACAAAGGAATGCAGTTCCTCACTCTTTATTTCTTTCATTGATAATAGACTGCCAATGGTGTGGCCTCTCGTGAGGAAGAAGAAATAAGTGAACTTCAAGAGGATGATCGAGACCAGTTTTCAGATCAACTAGCCAGTGTAGGAATGCTAGGAAGAATTGCCGCAGAACACTGTATACCTCTTCTGACAAGGTACACACAGTCCAAAGAAACCCCATGGAGCAAATATTCTCCATTCACAATTCCCTGGACAGCACTTAAAGTGTTTAAAGACTTTAAACACCCCCACCCCGTATCCCAGCACACTGGAACAAATGGACAGAAACATACTCATGATTGCATTCCTTGGCTTGTACATTTGGAGCCCAGGCACTACAGCATAGATGGCAGAGAGATTGTGGAAAACATGGTATGAGAAATGATTTGACCCATATCAATAAAAACTTGGAATAACCAGTTTTCAAATGCCTGTTGTAAACCTTGATTGTTTGTAAAACGATGTTTTAATTCTATGTCATAAACAATAAATCACAGTTCCTATATTGCTATGAGAACAGTTGTGTACTATAATATTTTCATATATGTGTTTTTGCGCTAACATCTTAATTTATGTTGTCTAATAAATGGAAGTTACGAGTTGTTCTAGATCTTTGCTTATTGAGCTTTATGAAGCTTTGGGTTTTTTTTCCCCCCTCTTCCAGTTTATTAGAAGAAAGAGTAACAAGGCTCCATGGTCAGTTACAACGACATCAGCAGCAGTTACTTGCTTCACCTGGTTCAGGCACTATTGACAACAAAATGCTTGATGATCTGTATGAAGATATTCACTGGCTTATTTTAGTTACAGGTTGGTCGTTTGTTTCATTTTAAAATGTAATTGCCAACTGAGCAGTTTAAACTTCGTATGTTAAAAGAAGCTTCATATGTTCAAAATAAAGGTCCATGCATACATTTGAATACAGCTGCTGTATTTCATAGAGCTATGGATGCATTTTTAAAAAATACTGGCTAACTTGTATATTTAATGCCTATTGCATACCCAGTGTCTTATGTGGAATTCATTGCAGCCCAATGATTTAGTACTATTATCAGGTTTTATTATTGTTATTATTATTATCCCCATCTTGAAAATGAAGAAGCTGAGAGGGTTTTAAGAAACTAGCCCATGGTTACACTGCTATTAATTTTTGGAGCCAGAATGCAAATCTAGGCAGTCTGACTTTTAGGATCTTCTTTTGTAACCATATTATCAGTGTTTCTGTATTTTAAATAATCGAGAAAAAAAATCTTAATTTTTGAAAAGGTATTCCCAAATACTGACTTTTGATAGAGATAGTAGTAAGAATTCCTATTATGTTTACAGAATATATTACTGAAAATTATTAAAAGGTAGATTAAAAAGCCTACATGTCAGTATGAATTATAAAATTGGTGAATAAAACATTTGTCCTTTGTATTTTGAGAGTTAATTATCTGAGAAATAGAAAATTTCTTCTCATCAAACTTGAAATTAACATTTATAATTTACTTTTACATCAAGTTAATATGATGTATATAAATCAGATAAAACTGAAAACATTTATAGTGCAATTTGATAAATGTAGATTTGTTAAGTGTTCATTTTTAATTTTTTTTAAACTGAAGGCTACCTCTTAGCTGATGATACTCAGGGAGAGACTCCGCTAATACCTCCAGAAATAATGGAATATTCCATTAAGCATTCATCTGAAGTTGACATTAATACAACACTTCAAATTTTGGGATCTCCAGGAGAAAAGGCTTCTTCCATCCCAGGGTACAACAGAACAGATTCTGTGATTAGGTAATATGAACTCTATAGCTGTGCTCTTGTAATTTACACTGTTTTATAAATTCTGAGTTGATGGGTAGATGACTCGAGTGTTAGGCACGTTGTAAATCTGATACGTGAAAGAAAATAAAACTTGGAGAAGCCTTGAAATAAACAAGGATGGCAAGTACTCAGTATATATAAGTAATGCCACTCTGGTGAGAATTGACAGCTATATCCTGTACTGAGGAAAACAAATGTAAAATTATTCTGAATACAGTGAGACTTTGAAGGGACATTTGATCTAAAGTACTCTGAACATATCCCGTGTCCATCAGAAAGCAGTGCTAACATGGTACAGGCACCCTAATGAATGAAACAAAGTATGTGCGATTCTTAGGTACCAGGGGAATATTAACAAGTATTTTTTGTTCATAAAGCTAAAACTACATTTCAGCGGCTTTCTTAAGGAAAACTATGATTCTTACCTTATAAAATAGAAATATTTGTTCTGAACATGTGAAACTTGAGAGTCCTGTCAGGTGAAGTTAGAAGACAATAGTGTGCCTCAGATGAGAATTCACTTTGATCTTCCTAGTAGTAGTGGCAAAATTTTCATTAATTCTTAATGGTGAAATTAAGGAGGGATACACCTAGACAAATATCCTCCTAAAAGTGTATTTGAAAACATTTTAAATTTCAGTATCTTTAAATTTAGGTTTCAGGCAAAGATATCAATAATGAAATAACATTGGTTTTTGTCAGTTGCAAAATCAGTAACTCAAGCAGGGTGCCGTCCCCCTCATCTTTTTAATTTTAATGCAAAAGTACATGGATATCATTTACACCTGTGCAGTAGAAAATAAGGTTTTTTAAAAAAATGAACTATTAATATCAAGGAAGTGTTTGGGAATTTATTTCCTTTATTGTTTTATTCTCTTGTTTGAAGTAAAATATCAATACTCTATTGAAAAAGTTTTATTCTTTTTGGGCTTACTATAGGCATTAGATTAGCTGCTTGTGGAAATCATTGCTTTGGCTTTGGCTTGATTCATGTTAAATGTTAGTTTCAAAGGCAGTTCATTTCAGGGTGCTGTCATATTATATTCTTTGTCACATTTCTTGCCTGGGCAGTACCGTCAGGAATGCTTTCCTTGTATTTTCAGTGCTTTTTCAATTTTTGCCAGTCTCTGGTATCAGTGTGGGAGCAAAACATTTTTTTATCTGAGAGCACAGACTATGGAGGGTTGAAGTGAGGGTTGGAAAACAAAAATTGCCTTTTTTTTTGAAGTCCAAATAATTAACATGAAATTAAAGGCTATATGAGAGAAACATTCCTAGTTTGACTAAAAAAAAAGTTCACATTTCTTGAAGAATTTATCCTTTGACAAATAATTGCTACCTACTATGTACCAGGTACTGTTCTAGACATTTGGGATACATCAGTGAACAAAACAAGACAAAAATCATTCCCCTTTTAAAGCTCCTTAAGGGGAAAGATAATAAGTAAATAAATCATATAGTATGTTAGAAGACCATAAGTGCTGTGGGATAAGAAACTGAGCAGGGTGAGGGGAATCAGGAGTGCAGATTTCAGAGATTTGTGTAATTTTAAATGTTGTGATCGGTATAGGTTTTATTTAGAGCAAAGACTTGAGGTTGGTAAGGACAAGGCCATGAAGGCCTGGGGAAGAGCATTCCAGGCAGAGTGAACAACTAACACAAAAGCCCTGTGGCATTCCTGGCATATTCAGGCAACAGTGGGAACTGCCATTGTGGGTTGAGCAGAATGAGGTGGAATTTTGTCAGAAGATGGAGATAGAAGGGAAGTCAGATAAAATCTTTAGCTTTTGCTCTGAGTGAAGTGGGGTGCTGTTGTATTTGTTAAAAAGGTTACTCTGCTACCTTTAGAGTAAACTGTGACTGATAAAAATGGAAGCAGGGAGACCAGTGAAGAGGCTTATTGAAGTAGTCCAAGGGGAAGATGATGGTGTCCAGATAAGAGTGATAATAGTAGATGTTGTGAGAAGTTAAAGAGAGCTCTGTTGGACTCATTTTGCTGACTTTTGGTTTATGAAATGCAAAGGTAACCCAAGATTGATTTGTAAAGTATGGGAAAGTGGGAGTGCTGTCTGAAATACAAAGTATGTTTAGATAGCATACTTAAAAAATTAAAGTAGGATTAGAAATTGGAACTATTTACAATTAAAAAATATTTTTAGTGTAACATTGTGTGTCCACTACACTTTAATGAAAAACATGTGATATCTTTATCAGTTGTTTCTTCAACTCCCCTGTGTGCCAGGATCTGAGGATACAACAGAAGTCTGGTAAGAGTGATGGAGGAGCACCTAGGTGTACCTAACTTCTTGGCAAGGGAACGATCAAGGGGTGCTTTTGGGAAAGATGGCATTTAACCTGATAGTTGAGGGTTGAATAGGAGTTTCCAACATACAGCAGAAGGCAAAGAGTGTTCCAAGCAGTGACAGTAGCCTGGGCAGAGGCCTGGAAGTGAGAGCATGGCTTAAAGCAAGAGGCAGTTTGATGTTGCTCATATGTGAATGTGGAGGGGAGAGGTCTTTGTGGAGATGGGAAAGTAGGGATGGTGTTGTGTATTGGGCTAATGAGATAGTTGTGAAAATGGTGAAAAAGATTGGAAATAGGGAGGTGAACTGATCAAACTACAGTAGTAGGATTATACTGTGGCAGATGGATTTAAGGGATGACAAGGCAGATTAGGAAGCATTTTCATTAGTAGTAGTGAGAGTGGAAAGAGGCAGATGGTTCTTTCAGAAGTAGCTGCATGGGATTTTGCTGACTGCTGGGGGGCAGCAGTGAGGATAGAGGAAAGCTCCCAGGGAGCCTCAGGTTTATCTGCCTGCAAACTGCCTGTGCTATTCTTTTTTACCTTGCTCCCACTTTACAAAAGAAAGACAAAAGCTCTTACTCATTCTGAATCTTACCATAATGGATAAGCAGGTGTGTAAAGAAGTGCAGAGTGCCAAATAAAGGGACAGTTGCAAATAGTATGGTGTTGGGAGTGAATGAGTAATGGATAACCAGTAATTTTACAAGTCAGGAGGTTTTCAGTCCTTTGCATTAAATGACATTGAAGAAATCAAGTTGTCAGTTAACAGATTATTAAAAATAATTTTTGATGGTAGATCTCTGTGATTTTTGGCATATAACTTGGAAGAAGTTAAAATAATTAAGGAACCCTGTTATTTTAAAAATGCTTTGCATTTATGTGAATAGGTTTTCTCAGTGTTTCTATTTAAATGAAGAAGGAATCAAATCAAATTATGCACAACTCTGTCTCGTTCTAGCAATAAGTAATATTTTTTCACAGATACATGAACTCATTTGGAAAAACAAAATCCTGCCACATTAATTTCATTCACAAATGCAGAGTTTTATTTTTATGTTTAATAATTTATTTAAATTTGTGTTGTACTTCGCTCAATTGTGTACTATTAAGTATTGCAACGATAGATAATCCAAAAGATGTTTTAAAACAGTCTTATGATCACTGGGAAATTTTTTAAATTATATTTCAGTAGCTAGACACACTTGTTTCAGAGAATTGTATGGTGTGATCAGTAAATGAGTATAAAAATGTATTAAGATAATCTGTGGGGAAATGAAGTTGATATAAAAATTAAAGGAGAAAAAGAAACAATGTAAAGTTTCCAACTGATAAAGAAAAACTTGTTTATTTTTCAAGTGGATGGTGGTGGGTATCAGAACACTGATAATTAAATTCCTGTGTATAAATTTAGAAAGTTACTGTAATTGTTTAATTCAAATTCTGCTAGGCTGCAAGTTATAGCATTTAAAACTATTCATTCTTATGGGAAAAAATCGGATACCTCAGCCTAAATGTATTGTGAAGTCATGGGATATTTTTGTTCATATCCACCCTAAAATAAGTTTTGAAAATTTGAGCACTCGTGATATAGGGAGTATGTAATATATAGGGAAGTAGAAACTGGGGGTAGAAACTTAAAAACCACCTGTTTGGTGCAAGGGAAGAAATTATTTCAAAACGACAGTGATAAACAGTAGCTAGTACTTTTGAGACATCCAGTTGGATAAATAACTGAAATGTAAGATTTCGTTACAAAGAAATAATTTCAGTCATCTTGAGAGCAGTAAGGAAAAGTAGTAGAAGCCAAACTTGAGGTGACTAGAATCCCTGTTTTGGCACGAATATCCATAAAATGGTGTTAGAATGGATTCTTTCAATTACACCCTTTCCTTCTTTGCCTGTTAGCTAAAGTCAAGTTAAATATATATCACTTCTCTCTCCGACTCCCACCCCCAGAGCAAAGACTTTTTAACTTTTTTTTTTTTTAGGTAACTTTTATTTTATTTTATTATTTTTTTAATGATTTTTTTATTATGTTAGTCACCATACAGTACATCCCGGAATCCGATGTAAAGTTCCTTTGCTTCATTAGTTGCGTATAACACCCAGTGCACCATGCAATACGTGCCCTCCTTACTACCCATCACCAGTCTATCCCATTCCCCCACCCCCCTCCCCTCTGAAGTCTTCAGTTTGTTTCTCAGAGTCCATAGTCTCTCTTGCTTCATTCCCCCTTCTGATTGCCCCCCCCTTTCTTTATCCCTTTCTTCCCCTACCGATCATCCTAGTTCTTATGTTCCATAGATGAGAGAAATCATATGATAATTGAAAGACTTTTTAACTTAACTGCATATCATGCTCTGTTATTAAAACCACATAGCCATGTGAATTACCTAGTGGAGGAGAGGACACTCTCTTAGAGCACATCATTACGGAGATAATTTTTTTAGTGAGTTTTTATTTTAAAATACCATTAAGAATCAAGTTTGTTAGGAAGTATATAGGACAATCGGATTTAGAGAAGAGATTCACTATTCAAAGCATTCTAGATAAGTCAATTTCTAGATCTTCTACCCTAAAATGACAAATGTATAAAAACAGTGCTAACCCATGGGAGTTTTGAGTACTGATAAGGTGCTGAAGAATGTAGCATTTACTCTGAACTTTTCATTGTATGTATTTCTCCATTTTGAATGTGAAAAACATCTTTAGATGGTAATGCTGAAACTTGCACATGCAATACAACTTCCACAGAAGGTTGTCCCTATCTGCGACTCTTTGCTTAGTCTTGTTTCCCGCTTCCTGAAAGGTCAGCAATAAAATGGGGCTTTTGTCTACAGCCCTATTGATGAAAATTTCAAGTATAGCCTAGCCTAAATTCAGAGTTGAGTAACAAAAAAAGGACTTTTAAGAAAAGATTAGACAGTCAGTAGATAAATAAAAGAATAAATGACGTCTTTTTTATACCTACAGGCTGTTATCTGCTGTTCTAAGAGTTTCAGAAGTTGAATCTCGAGCAATAAGAGCAGATCTCACTCATCTACTAAGCCCTCAAATGGGCAAAGATATTGTTTGGTTTCTAAAACGCTGGGCAAAGACTTATCTCCTGGTGGATGAGAAACTGTATGATCAGGTCAGAATGTAAAACTGACTTCATTTGGGTTTATGATGATGACAGTAATGGGAATGAGAACATTTTTCTTGGTGATTTTCTCATCAAAATGTAACTAAGAGCTGAACATCTTCCACATTGAAGAGAACAGTATGAATGGCATGCGATTTTAATAACTTAGAGCACATCATTTGATTGAGCTTATTTTAACCATATTAATTTACAATTACTATTGGGAATGGATTAATTTATGTTCTTTGAATTTGGTGTAAATACGTTGGTATGTTAATATGAAAGTAAAGTTGACAGGAAATCACATTGGAAGATGTAAGTGGATTGAGGATGTCTTTTTTGGACTTAACAGAAACGAATACATTTATAAAATTAATGTGAAGTAAGTTTTCACATTGAGACGCTAATTTCAGTTTGATTTTTCTGTGGATTTTTTTTGAAGCTGATCTTTCTTTCTGACTTTAAAATTTTTGTTTTCTCTCTTAAGATAAGTCTGCCATTCAGTACCGCATTTGGGGCAGATACAGAAGGTTCTCAGTGGATTATTGGCTACCTCTTACAAAAAGTCATCAGTAACCTCTCAGTGTGGAGTAGTGAGCAGGACCTTGCAAATGACACTGTGCAGCTCCTTGTCACTTTGGTGGAAAGAAGAGAAAGGTAAGCTGATTATAGGAGGCAGACTCTGTGTGTGTGTGTGTGTGTGTGTGTGTGTGTGTGTGTGTGTGTGTGTAGTCTTTCAAGTGGCAAATAGTTAGATGGTCCTAAGGTCCAGATAGACCTTGCATTTTGGAGCAGTGTACTTAACAACAACAACAGCAACATCATATTATTGCTATAAATGCAAATAGAGCTTTCCCATATTACAGTTGAGGATTGTGTTGACTGTTCAAGGACTTGGTATTAAAGAATCTTACAAGAAACATGTTTAATTCAGTAATTTATAGTTTTAAAAACACTTTAATACAGAATAATCTCATTTAATTTTTTTCAGATATCCTATTATTCCATTTTAAGGATGAGAAAAACTTTTGATAATTTAATAATTTTTCAAGTTAGGAGCTTTAGTGTTTTCTACAACTCTGGAGGTGTTTCTCATTTTTCTTACTGCACAGGAATGTGATTGTTACTACTCCTGGCATTGGCTGACTCTTACTTGTTGAGTTATTGTAATTTACCTAGGTACTGTTCCAAGCATTTCATGTATAGTTTTATTTAATCATAATATCAGACTCAACCATGAGAGTTAGGTCTGTTATTACTGTTGTTATCCCTATTTTACAGATCTGGAAACTAAATAAGAGAGATTAAAATTTCACATTGTCAAACGACTAATGGGGTTTGAGCACAAAATCGTGTGACTCCAAAGTCTATACCAAGTTTACTATACTGTACTTTAAAAACTAGTTAAATTCAGTTACCTTCCATTTTTGTTTGTTTAGTATACATACGATATAAGTAATATATCTTATGTTTTCTTATTTCTGTCTGTAGGGCAAACTTAGTAATTCAGTGTGAAAACTGGTGGAACTTAGCTAAGCAGTTTGCAAGCCGAAGCCCACCTCTGAATTTCTTGTCAAGTCCTGTGCAAAGGACATTGATGAAGGCTCTTGTTTTGGGAGGTTTTGCACATATGGACACAGAAACCAAACAGCAATATTGGACAGAGGTAACAGTTCCCTTTATTTTGATTGCACCCTCTTATATCTTACCCTGTGTGTTGCTGTAAAATACTCTGTGGAGACATTAACATGTCATTCATACCTTTTCTGATACTTTTCTCTTATAATGAATAGGTTGAAGCCTATTATTTTACAAATATCATCTTATAATTTGTCCATATCTGCATACGTGATGACTTTGAATATTATCAAGTATTCTGTGGTCGGGCATATTTTTGCCCACAACTCAAATGAGAGCCTAAAGAATCAGTGAAATATCCCCTTGTCTTGAATATGGAGATGCAAATTAACCACTGTAGCAGTTTGCTAGGACGGCTGCAACAAAATATCAAAAATTTACAGGTGTAGAAACAGAAATTTATTGTCTTAGAGCTCTGTAGACCAGAAGTCCAAGATCAAGGCATTGGTAGGGTTGGTTCCTTTTGAAGGCTGTGAGGGAGAAGCTGTTCCAGGCCTTTCCCCAAATTTCTGGTGGTTTGCTCGCAGTCTTTGGCATTCCTTACGTTGTAGAAGCATCATCGTAATCTCTGTCTTCACCTTCACGTGATATTCTCCGTGTGTGCATGTCTGTGTAAAGATACCAGTCGTACTGAGTCAGAGATCCACCCTAATGACCTCTTCTTAATTTAATTATATCTGCAACAATCCTGTTTCTAAATAAGGCCACATTCTGAGGCACTAGGGAGTTGGACTTCAACATGATTTGAGGGGGACATAATTCAACCACTGTGGACACACTGCCTTATGTAAATTAGCTTTAAATCAGGAACCAAGAGTTACCGGTGTATGTAGGTGGATGGCCTTATAGTCCTTGTGACAAGAGTGCTCTTAATGTCTGAGAAGGGACACAATAACAGAATTAGGCAGTCATCTGTGATTTCAGACCAGAATTTAAATAATTACATTATCATATGTACAGCTTTAAGTAGAATTAAGATATCTTCATGAATATGCATTTTCACTCAGGGCAGGACTGATTATCTGAAGTTATGTTCTATGGCAAGAGGAGTTAAAAAAGAGAAAAACAGGCAAGAGCTGTGTGTTGGGCTTGACCCTGTAGAAGAGAGGTTGGCAAATTGGAGCCCACAGATCGAAATCTGGCCTGCTGTCTCTGTGTAAATAAAGTTTTATTGAAACACAGTCACGTTCAATTGTTTACATTTTTATCTCTGGCTGCTTCTGTACTCTATAGTGCGATTGTAATTGGATAGTTAGGCCAGAGATGACATGTTCTGCAAAGTCTATATTTACTCTCTGGCCCTTTGGAGACTTAAATTTCATCTTTTGGGGGTGGGGGCAATTAATGAATTGGAAAGAGATGATGATAGTGACAGAATTCTGTGAATGCCATTGACTAAGTCATGTTCTGTGATTTGTGGATTTTGGAACCTAAATTACTTCAGGAAGTGGTTTGACTCACATATGTTGTGAAGTGATTACTGAAAGAAGTTTAGTCAACATACATCATCTTGTATAGATACAATAAAAAGCAAAAACAAAAAAATGTTTTTTCTTGTGATGAGAACTGAGTATCTACTCTTTTAACAGTTTTCCTGTATTATCATACAGCATTGTTAACTATAGTAACCATGTTGTATATTACACTCCTAGTACTTACTTATACCTAGAAGTCTGTACCTTTCAACTACCTTCCTCCAATTCCCCCTTTACCCACCTCCCCACTCACCACCTCTAGTAACTACAAATCTTTTTCTGAGAGTTGGAATTTTCTGTTTTGTTATTTCATTATTTCATTAAAATTCCTCATTTGTAAGTAAGATCATGTGATATTTCTCTTTCTTTGTCTGAGTTACTTAACGTATACCCTCAAGGTTCATCCATGTGGTCGCAAATGTGAGGATTTCCTCATTTTTTATGGCTAAATATTCCATTGCATACGTACCAGAACTTCTTTATCCATTCATCCACTGATGGACATTCAGGTTGTTTCCATGTCTTGGCCATTGTAAATAATGCTACAGTGGACGTTGGGGTACAGATGTCTTCTCAAATTACTGTTTTTATTTCCTTTGGATATATTCCCAGAAGTGAAATTACTGGGTCATATGGTAATTCTCTTTTTAGCTTTTGAGGGTCCACAGTGGGCTGCACCAGTTTACAATCCCCACCAGTAGTGCACTGGGATCCCCTTTTCTCTACATCCTTGCCAACATTTATCTCTTGTCCTTTTGATGATGGCCATTCTAAAAGGCATGAGGTGATGTCATATTATGGTTTTGATATCTGTTTCCTTAATGACTAGTGTACTGTGTGTTATTTCTTTACATAGGCCAGAAGTTATCATGACCCTCAAAATGGGGGATATAGGGGTTCCTGAGTGGCTCAGTCAGTTGAGCATCCAATTCTTGATTTTGGCTCAGGTCTTGATCTCAGAGTCGTAGATGAGGACCCTTGTCGGACTCTGTGCTGGATGTGGATCCTGCTTAAGATTTTCTCCCTCCCTCTGCCCCACCCCCCGTTTGTGTGTGCACACATGCTCTCTCTCTCTCTCAAATAAATAAAATCTTTAAAATGGGGAATGTAACATGTGGTTCAAATATTCTGTTTTCTGTGCTTTTTCTGCCTCCAACAGTTTGTAATGCTTTAGAAAGTGAATATTTTTCCAAGTTGAGGAACTAAAGTTGAAATAAATGAAGCATGTAAATTAAACTTTTAAAAAATTATGCTTTACTTTGATAGGTTCTTCAGCCACTTCAGCAGCGATTCTTAAGAGTGATAAATCAAGAAAACTTTCAGCAGATGTGTCAGCAAGAGGAAGTCAAGCAGGAAATCACTGCCACACTGGAGGCCCTGTGTGGCATTGCTGAGGCTACCCAGATTGACAATGTAGCAATTCTTTTTAATTTTTTGATGGACTTCCTTACCAATTGCATTGGATTGATGGAAGTTTACAAAAATACCCCAGAGACTGTCAATCTCATAATAGAAGTTTTTGTTGAAGTTGCACATAAACAGATATGCTATCTTGGAGAGGTAAGCACTTTCTAATTTTATCCGTTTAGGATTAGAACTCCTTAAAGCATAACAAAATAACAGATACTTTAAATTTAATGAATACTATCTGAAATAATATTTTTGTGCCTCCAAAAAAAGTTTTCAAAAAGACTTCAGAACTTTTCAGAAGAACTCAGAATTCAGAGGAAGGCTTATTGAAGGAATATAAATTCTTGCCCTAATACTGTTGGTAATCTGTAATTTTTTGAGGTATAATATGTTATTCAATCAAACTCATCCAAATGAGGAATGTTCGATAAGACAAATTGTAGAAAAGTTTATAGTCAGTGCCTGTCTGCTGAAACTATAAGGCTTCAAATTTTAAATGGCAATTTGTGTCTTTGCTTTATAAATCAAATGGATATTTCGATGCTGAATTCTTTTATGATCAGTAAGCAAGGTACATTTTTTAAATCCTTTTTAGAAATTATTTAGAAAGCTATTTTAAAACTGCCTTAAAGGAATATATTTGTAATTGCTTTCAGATTAGCATAAATCTTGTTTTAAACCATTTCATATGGGTTCCTGATTTGTGAATTTTTTTTGTTAGATCAAAGGCATCTGCTCAAAAGTAAGATTTTACCTTATAAATATTACAAATGTAGTCACAGATACATGACTGAGAGGGCAGACCATTTCCATTTATTCTGGTGTTTAAGACCAGATATGATTAGATATGATTATTGATATGATTAGAAAGAAACCTTTATTATATTGACTTGTTGAAATTTTAGGATTTATTTGTTATTAGAACATGATCTTATTCAAGTAATATACAGGCATGCTGTTACATTGCTAGTGAGGATTAAAATGGATTTACCTGTTCTTTTTTGATCTTGAAAATCTACTCCTGGCACTGGATCCCAAGAAGATATATACAGTGATGTATATGCTACTTTCAGCCACTAAACCTATATTTACTCTATGATCCCAATTTTATTCTTAAAAACACACTACACATCTATGCCCATAATTAGATTTGCAAATATATATTACAAAAGTTGCGACAAAATATACCTAATTATTCATTGTAGCTTTGTTACTGGGACAGAAGATGTTAATAGAAATTACACCAAATTTTTAACTTAAAGAGGGCTTCAGAGGGGAGGGAGGTGGGGGATTGGGATAGGCTGGTGATGGGTATTAAGGAGGGCACATATTGCATGGAGCACTGGGTGTTATATAGAAATAATGAATCATGGAACACTACATCAAAAACTAAGGATGTACTGTATGGTGACTAACATAACATAATAAAAAATCACTATTTAAAAAAAAAAAGACCACTGTTTGGCACTCTGTGCTTTTGCAAGTTAAACAGTATTAAATCTTAAAATAATAAATGTTATACAAGAAGTTGAAACAGCAGAAGTAAAACAGTTCTGTTGCCAAAATCTTCTTATCTCTCTAGTATGTATTATCAAATGAACAAAAAAATGGATGTCAAATTTTGTTAGGAAAGTGCTAATTTTTAAAATATAACTGCAATCTTTAATATATGCCTTTTCACTTTTCTTAATGTTTTACAATAGTTTAAAACAACTATTTGAGCTACTATTGGGATTCAGAGTAAATTTATTAGATTATAGATTCTTTGAGGGTTTATATTTTTTCACAGCTAAGTTCTACGTAGTAGTATAATTTATGCACATTCTCTTACAGTCCAAAGCTATGAACCTGTATGAAGCCTGCCTTACTTTGCTGCAAGTATATTCTAAGAATAACTTAGGGCGGCAAAGAATAGATGTTACAGCAGAGGAAGAGCAATACCAAGACCTGCTTCTCATTATGGAACTTCTTACTAATCTTCTATCAAAAGAATTCATAGATTTCAGTGATACAGGTAAGATGTAGTGTGATGGTTTTAACTTTGTTTTTATTGTCTTTTTTTTAAGCAAAGGAATGTTTTTAAGTGAAATTTTATGAGGAAGTTCAGTTTACAAAAATCATGAAAGTCAGTCTCTTTGGTTGAAGTGAAAGTAGGACCAACATGCTTTCCTGCTTGTCTCTTGTCTTACAAGAATAATACTAATAATATCTTCCATTTATTAGGTTCTTTAAAATGCCAAGCACCGTTCATATCACAATGGCAAGAGATAGGTATCATTGTTATACTCATTTTATAGATGAGGAAATAGGCACAGAGAAAGTCATGTCACTTGCCCACAGATCAATAGCTAGTAAGTTGCAGGACTGGGATTCACATTCCAGCATCTGAATGGGATGCAAGAGGCCAGTCTTTTCTGAGTTATACTTTATTATTATTATTTTTTAAGATTTTATTTATTTGGGAGAAGGAGAGAGTGAGTGTGAGTGAATATGAGCAGGGATGAAGAGGGGCAGAGGCAAAAGAAGACTCCCCGCTGAGCAGGGAGCCCGATGTGGGGATGACCTGAGCCAAAGGCAGCCACTTAACTGAGACACCCATGTGCTCCTGAGTTAACACTTTATTGACTAAATCACTCCCCTATGTCGTCTGATGTAGCTATCCCCAAACTGTAGCACTTTCCAGATTGCAGCTTGGTTGGGAACCCTTGTTGGGTTGGGTAACCCTGAACTCTGGAGCTGACAGGCCACACTTGGAAGATCTAACCTAGGGGCTCACAGAGAGCCTGACCTTGGGGAAGTCAATTAATCTTCCTTTGTTTATTCTGTTAAAGTGGGTACATAATAAATGCCTTTTGAAATGTCTTAAAGATTAGCTACAAAGTATCATGGTGCCTAGCATTGTTCCTGACAACCAGAAGGTAAAAGAAAGTTGTTATTACAGACAAGAACTTTACTAGTAATTAGAACATCATTTATTTGCATAGTTTTCCTTGGCTTACCTCTTAACCCACTGTCAACCTTGCCTTAAAACCCAAGGGATCTTGTTTTTTAAGAAAAAATGAATCCTATTTAGAGCCTCCTTTCATACGTTGTGCAGACATTCATAGTAGTGGGCACTTCTGACATCCTTGTAAGATTCTTTTTCTGAGTTGGGTGCTGTGACATTTCACTTTACCCAAGTACTTGAGATTCTTCTTTCTCTGTTTCCTTTATTGGTTTATTTTCCTTATTCACTGAACAACAGTTTATTGCAATGTCTGCCCTACCCTAGGCACTACCAGTTTTACAGTCCAGAGGGTTTACTGTCCTTCACAGTTAACTAGGGTCCTGCACTTTCCTCAGTGAATTCATTCTATACCAAAGCCTCAGCTGCCCCTCTGTTTCTAGGCCTGGTCTCTCACCAAGTGTTGTTCCTACGTTTTCTGATTTGTTCAGGTTGATGCTTCACCATTCAGGCGTTCTTAACCTTTTCTAGAGCATGTGTGCCTTTAAAATCTGAAGTAGTTACTTACTGAGACTTTCCCTTAAAAAGTGTATGTCACACCAGCCTCAGAGTTTTACACAAGGTTGATAGTTGAATTGTGAACCCTCAGAAACTCAGCTGTAGACTTTCCAGGGCCTTTACCCAGGTCAAGAACCCTGTATTCTGAGGAGTCTGACTCAAAGTTAAGAGCGTGCATTGAAAGGTATGGGGAGGGCTATTAAAGGGTGTAGGGAGGGAAAGGCACCCTAGTCATCATGTTTGTGGTGGAGTCTGACATTCTAAGCACACATTATATGGACGAATGGCAGGTTTTCACAATAAAAAGGCAGAAAGATTAAAAGAAACAGCATTAGCTGATAAAATAGATGGCAGAAAGGAAGGTGATTATTTTAAGTATTTATTTTTAAAATAAAGATAATTGAGATAAAATAGAAAATACTTTAAATATTATGAAATACAATTAATATAGTAGGTGGGAGATTAAAAGCATAAGTGGACATGCGCCTCTGCTCTATATTCATGAAAATAGGAGAGCTTGTGGCTGGAGAGCCGAGTCCCACCAAGCATGAGGCAGGACGTTCTGTACAGTCCTGAGAGCCCCATCTTTTAGGAGCAAGTCCCGGGAAGTGGGTTCCAGGACCAGCCTCCCAGGGCTCCAGAGTAGGCCCAGGCTTCCTGCTGGATGGAATCCAGGTTTACCAGTGCCTGGCTTCAGAACATGGGATTCTTCTAGCTGGAAAGGAGACTCTTGGGATGGAAGTTCAGAGTTAGGCTGAAAAAGTCATTTTTAAGTAGAAATGCTTTTTTTTTTTTCCAAACCTCATTTCATTTCTTTTGTTTATTTGTTATACAAGTAATTTGTTCTTAATAGAAAAATTTTAAAGGGCAGAGATAGAAAAATCACCCATTCTTTGACATAATCTACAATCAAGTACAAATGGCATGGTGGTCATTTCCCTTCTGGTTATTTTGTACAATTTTGTGATTGTACTCTAAATATAATTTTATATTCTGCCTTTTTTGTTAATATGTTGTTAGCCTTTTACTTGTCATTAAAATTTTTCATGACCTTTCATGGCTGCATGGTATTCCACATTTTGGAATTTAACCTGATTCCCTAATACTGGACATTTGGAATATTTATGATTTTGCTGTTATAAATGGTGATGCAGCAATCACTTCTGTGGACAAATCTCTGTCTGAATTTCTGGTTATGTCTTTAGTACATACAGTGCTCAAGAGGTTCTTAATGTATTACTTTTGAAGATAACTGTTACACTATATCCTCACCAGCATTTAAATGTTATCATTTAAAAGTCATTTTTAAATTAATGAATCAGAAGTAGTATCTTAAAAATTTGCATTGTTTCATTAATGAATAGAATGAACTGTTTTTCTTTTTTTTTTAAGGTTTTTTTTTTGACGATTTTATTAATCTATTTGAGAGAGAGTGTGTGAGAGAGAGAGCACAAGTAGGGGGGAAGGGTAGAGGAGAGGGAGAAGCAGACTCCCCCCTGAGTAGGGAGCCCAGTGTGGGGCTTGATCCCAGGACCCTGGGTTCATGACCTGAGCCAAAGCCAGGCGCTTAACTGACTGAGCCACCCAGGTGCCCGAATGAACTGTTTTTCACTGGGCTTCTGATTTTTGTTAGATGTTTGTGGATTTTGCTCACTCACCTATTTAGGTCTTAGGAGGACTCTTAATTTATATGCATATTTTATGGCTTAAGGATAATAACCCTTTTACATATTCGTATTTTTTAACTACTTTCTTTTTTCTGTAACATTTTAATTTCTATATTTTCCCCCATTGCTTTACAGCATAGAAAAATTTCACACACCTGAGATAAAATAAATATTACTGTGGAAATTGTTTAACTTACGGTGACTTAACTTAGTGTATCAGTGGAATAGGTTGTACTTTACTTTTATCATTGTAGAATAATAATGTAAACACAGAATGTCTGCATCAAGTACTCAGAGACTCTAAAAAGTAAAATACAAAAGGATGACCTAGGGTAAGACAAGGATAGAATGTCTGGGGATAGACAAAATAGATAGAAAAAATACAATAGATAGATAAATACAAAAGGATGACCCAGGATAAGACAAGGATAGAACCAACTCTGTTGGTTTATTGATGTTGCAATTCTAAGACTGCCTTTTTTTCCTTTTTTCCCCCATAGATGAAGTATTCAGAGGACATGAGCCAGGGCAAGCGGCAAACAGGTCTGTGTCCGCAGCTGATGTTGTTTTATATGGAGTGAACCTAATTCTGCCTCTGATGTCACAAGATCTGTTGAAGGTAATTGAAGACAGTGAATGTGAACATCCAGAGTGTGTATGTTTGGAGTTAAAAGATGTTTTAGACAAGAATATACCTCTGATTCACTTAACGGGGTATAAATACCTGCTTATCTGTTAAGTACACGTGAAAACTAGAATTTTAGGTTTCCACTGGATGTCGTTTGCACTCGTGGATGCAGCTCAGTGTGCAGCTCATGCCCTCATTTAATCCTGCCCAAGAGTTCTGTGTTTGCTGACAATCAGTGACAGAAAAAAACTGGTTCTTTTAGAAACTTGGTTCTAATGTTGGCAGTTCTGATTCTCTCATCATTTGTCATTAAGCAACTTAAGTTATATGTTTGGGTGTATTCCACTGATACTTTTGAACATCGTTCTCAGATTTGAGGGATTGAGCCATAGAAGGCATTTTCTAGCCACCCCGTGTAGAAATGGGATGGTAAGAAACCAAGACTACCACAGTTTTTAAATTTCCGTACATTCTGATGACCTCGTGTCTTGGTTTTCACCAGTCAGTATTGGTGGTGATGAGGTTGCCTTTTCTTCCTTCTTTAAGTATCACAGGGGAGGGGAGTTTCTTTCATGAGTTGTCACAGAGGGTGAGGGTGGGGACAAAGACGTGGATGGAAAGGAAGTGGGAAGTGTGTGTGTGTGTGCGCATGTGTGGAGCTCACACAAGGTAGAGTGGGAGAGAGAAAGAGAAGTCTGTTGTGGGAAGGAAGAATATAGAGGTTGAGAAGTGGCTGGAAGTTGCAGTTAAGAGTAGGAGGTGCTGCCAGATTCCCACAGAGTGGGCCGGGACCGCATGCTTCTTTCCTTGAGATAGGTCTTTGGGGGAGGATTCTGACCTGTGAGCCGAGTATTCGTGTAGCCACCAGTAGTATGGGGACGTTTAGTAAGCTCTGTATATTGCTTTGCATTTAGGGTTCTTTTGGTTTGGGTTTGAGGTTTTTTGCTCATTGAACAGACCATTAAACAGTTAGATGTGTATTTTCATAAGTAAAGTTAAAGTGTTCATTGCCTACTTTTTACTTCAGTTTTCCAGGACTATCATCCAACTTTTAGAAGTGTGAAGGAGTGAATATTCTATTCTGTACATAATCTTAACAATTTGTATTACCTTCTTATATTTTTCTAACATGCTGGAATGCAAATAAACACATTTGCAAAAGGGTTTTACTCATAGGTCATTTAATAATTTGAATTTGGCTGTTTTGCCTACTTTTTCAAGGTAAACAAACTATCTGGAATTGGCTGTAGCTTTTATTAACTGTCTGGAAGATAATTGTTTCTACTGTGTATTATTTTTGCATACTAAAATATTCCCTTTATTATAACTTATTTTTACATTTAATTAGGTCTTCATGTTTTCTATATCTTGAATATGTTTTAAAGAAATCATTATACTTTAAATTTGTTGGTTATTATTTTATTTTACTGCATTAATGAAAACAAATTAGATATCAGTAAGCAACTAAATATTTAATATTTCTTTTTCAGTTTCCAACCCTTTGTAATCAGTACTACAAGTTAATCACATTTATCTGTGAGATTTTTCCTGAAAAAATACCACAGCTTCCTGAAGATCTTTTTAAAAGTCTAATGTACTCTCTAGAACTAGGAATGACATCATATCCTTTAAATGAACATATTTGTCACTTGGGGAAAAAGATCTTACATAAAGAAAAGGTTTTAAAATTTGTATTTTTAATTTTTCTTTTGTGGTTTAGTTTTATTTCTTAAGAAAGAAGTCATCTCTCTAACTACCTTAATTCTGTGTTTCTTTTGTTAGTTTGCCTCACCTTGTTCTTCTTTCACAGGTCCCAGAGGTGTTTGGCTCCTGGTCCCAAAGTCATTCTTTCATTAAGAGCCCCAATTAATAATGTCATATACTGTTGCTGAGTCTCTGATCTTAGCTACCTGATAGTAGAGAATAATAAGGCTTTTTATCGGTTGTGTCCTCATGATCAGAAACACTAGAAATCTACAGTCCAAGACCCTCTCAGAAACACTGGAAACCTTTTCTCATAATGCTGTACAGACATATTGCACACTAACCTACTCACTTACTTGTATTCAGTCCTAGAATTTGATAATAGCTATAACTTTTTAATCTTTTATAAGTCAAATATATCTAGTTTGTTCCTTGACCTTCGTGATCAGAATGAGTTCGGAGGTTTGCCAGCTTTGCCTGGAAGCTTTGACACCATTAGCTGAGCAGTGCGCTAAAGCACAAGAAACAGACTCACCACTTTTTCTAGCAACACGGCACTTTCTTAAGGTAAGATGTTTGGGTGGCCTGTCCTGAAACCATCTGCTTTAATAAGTATGGTCAGTGCACGTAACTCTTCATTCAAATGAGGAAATGCTTACATCATTGATAAATCAGGAAATCATTACTCTTTGTTCACTGTGCTTTCTGGAGGTCAGTTCCCTGGATGCATTATTCTTTGCTTCTACTGTGTGTTCTTGAAACTTGATGTGGTAAAGGTAACAGGGAACTTGGTCATTTGATGATTTCATACATCACAGCAAGGGTTAACATCTGTACGTTATGGCTGGAATTTTAAAAAAGTGTTTTCTTTAATTTTCAGGTTCATTTAATAAATAAGAACAAGTACCACCCCCCTTTTTCTTTTCTGGAATGGGGAGGGGCTAGAAGAGTGTATGATCATCATATTTTTATTTAAAGGTTTTATGTTGTGTACTTTCAGCTGGTTTTTGATATGCTGGTTTTGCAAAAGCACAACACAGAGATGACCACTGCAGCCGGTGAAGCTTTCTACACGTTGGTGTGCTTGCATCAGGTACTGGACACAAGTCTCTTCATGGGACTCTTCTCATTTTTTTAGCAGGGAGATTATTCATGCAGAGAGTGGGACTTTAATACTTCCAGTTCTTAGAGAATCTGTGACTCATTGCTTCAGTTCTGTTTCAGTGAGGCTATTATTTCTTTACTTCCTTGTCAGCTTTGACTTTCTGTGTTTTTTGACAATCTGTCAGTTAATAAGGACTTTTTTCCTTTCTCCACTGTTGTGAATCATCCTTTGCATTGATTGCTCCCCTAAAGCTTGTCCTTAAACAGGTGTGCTAGGAACCAGGAATCAACCTGAAAGAATAGTAGTGACATGGTTTCTGTCCTTGAGGAACTTACAGTTTTGTAAGGGAGACCAGAGGAGTAAGACTGGGGACCCAGAGGAGTCTGCCTTGAGAAAGCATGGAAATCAACAGTGTGTATTTCCTTTCATAGTAAGCAAAGTATATTACTTCATATTACAGTATGGAGAAGAGTATATTGCTTCATTTTATTTTGTTCAGCCTTTAAAGACTCTGAAGTGCTCAGTCAACTGTTTGGGGTTAACGTAACGGAAGAAAAGTTACGCTAGCTCACCTGTCCCTTCCCTATTCCAGTAGAGTAGGTACCCATCAAGTATATGAGAGGAACCATATTGGGTCATCAGCTGCCTCAGTTTCCCAACACTCCTCCCCCGCCCCTTTTTTTTGTCTCTCCACCCCTACCACCAAGCACATGTAAATGTCCTGCATGACTAAGTGATTGATTTACTTTCTTTTTTTTTTTTTAATTAAAAAGCTTTGGCTTTTTTTTTTTTCCCTTGTATAGAGTCGATAGCATTTGGTGTGAGTGGCATTCAGGATTTGATTTTATTTACCTTTTTAGTAAAGATAGGCTTTTTGAGGCCTGTCATACTACTTAAAGACTCCCTATAGACTTCCTGTACCATCTGCTTCCCAAGCTGAAGGTGCTCTGGGACTTCAGTTCTTGCTGTGCTCTGTAGGTGCTACTTTCTGCAGGTGGCGCCCAACTCAGGTCTGTGGCCTTTCGCTCCCATCTTACTTCCTTGTTGCTTACTAGGAAGATAGGCTTCTTGTCCCCATAGATGTAAGCCATTGCATTCCAGTTGTCTTTTTTTAAAAAACCATATTTACACATTATAGAAAAGAGAGCAAGGCTTTAGGTTTAGCTAGTATAATATCTTGCTGGGTCTGGCCCCAGAGGGACTGCCGTTTCTTTTGAACAGGGAAATGATTTGAGTTTATACTTATTCCTCTGTGAGCAGGTCTGTCCCTTGGATAGAATATTTAGGGTGGCCATCCTGGTTCCATGCTTGTGGGTCAGAGAAGGCATACTGTCCCTTACTCTTCCTTTCCAGATGTAATTAACATTTCGTTTCACCATTTTGGTCTTTCATGATATCCCAAGAAGCTAATGAAAAATAGTGTCAGACCAACTTTTTCTTTTTTTTTTCTTCAAGAGAGCTTATCTTGTAAAGCTGTTTTGGTTGAATGTCCCTTAACCCCATACCTACTCCTCTGCATAAGGCTTTATTATAGAGGGCATTAAAAATAGAAGCATTACACATACACCCCCACCCCAACTCCCCAGTGTTCCTGTATTTCTTATGGTCCTTCTCCTGCCCTTTTCCCCAGAGCCACTGGGTCCATTACTGGTTCAGAACTACATTTGCTCTTTCAAAGTGTTCTACTTCCACCTTGAGAAAGGACTGAAATACATTCCTCCCACTATGCCACCTCCTCCAAAACAACTCCTGTCTGCCTTTGTGTGAATCTGCTGTCCTCAGAACTGTGTTGACAAGATGTCTATATAAACCTCTGGCAAACCTTTGAAAGTCAGGTTGCAGACTTAGGTTATATATAAAATGCAAAATAAATATGAATAATGTGCTTGGAAAACAGAAGAGACGACACAACAAAGTTGGTAATCGTTAATGAGTTCTGGAGCCAAGCAGCCTGGATTCTTGCTTAAAAGCAGTACAATCTTGGCCATATTACTTAATCTCACTGTATATAAAAACTTCCATGTGTGAAACAGGAGTTTAAACAGTACCTACTGGGGTGCCTGGGTAGCTCAGTCGATTGGGCGGCTGCCTTCGGCTCTGGTCATGATCCCAGTGTCCTGGGATCAAGCCCTGCATTGGGCTTCCTGCTCAGCGTCGAGCCTGCTTCTCCCTCTCTCTTTGTCTGCCGCTCTTCCTACTGTGCTCTCTCTCTATCTCTCTGTCAAATAAATAAATAATATCTTTTAAAAAAAAAAAGAAAAGAAAACTTAAAAAAAAAACAACAGTACCTACTTCATAGGATTGTTATAAAAAGTGAGTTACTAATGAATGGAACAGTACCTGCAATATAGTAAACTTTCAGTAAATGTTAGCCATTAAAAAGAGTTGTGATCATTTCACAGTGTATTCAAATATGGAATTATTATGTACGCCTGAAACTAATATAATGTTATATGACAGTTACACTTTAATGTAAAAGAAAAAAGAGCTGTCAGACCCTGCCTTTCAGAATCCCACAATCTAGCACCTGACGTGATCTACTTGTGTGACATTTGAGGAAGATAAATGATCTTATGTGTACTTTTTCTCTTCAATAGGCCGAATATTCTGAATTGGTTGAAACATTACTGTCAAGTCAACAAGACCCAGTTATTTACCAGAGATTAGCAGATGCCTTCAACAAGCTCACTGCAAGCAGCACTCCTCCTACGCTGGATCGGAAGCAGAAGATGGCCTTCCTAAAGAGTTTAGAAGAATTTATGGCAAATGTTGGTGGTCTCCTTTGTGTAAAATAAACAACAAAACTTTATGCTTAATTTAGATCCTTTCTGCAAAGTGCACTGAATTGCTAAAAGCTGACTTGAGTCTTGTCCTGTTCTTCAGTTCTTTGGCCGTTTTGGATTTTGGAGAGCCTGAAAGTTTGATATGTAATGCAGTAAAACAGGAGAGGTCACCTTTGAATCAGCTTCTGCTGTTGGGTGTTAGCCACAATCTGTCATATATGTCTTGTAGATTTTGAATGGTGATTTAAAATGTTCAGTTCCATATATGTGCAAACAGATATGGGCACCATGAAATGCATATTCAGTGCCTTTTCCCCCTTTATCAAAACATTAGGTGGCTAGCCAAAGTTTAGAATTTTCGTTAAGTTAAATATTAGATGGACGTATGCTCCCCATTGTTTCTCAAAATGTTGTCCATAAATCACCTGCATCACTCGAGAAGCTGGTCGAAAAGGTAGATTCTTGGGCCCAACTATAGATCCTCAGAGTCAGAATCTCTGTGTGTTGGGCCTTGGATTCTTCATGTCAATAAGCTCCTCCCGTCTGCCACCCCAAAAGTTTTTAATCAATGCAAAAGACATTGGAAACTCCTAAGAGGTTTTGTGCTTTCAGACTTTTCCTCCCTTTGATGATGAGGTTTGTAACTGAGCAGGAAGAAGACACACCGGGTGTTTGTTGGCTTCTTGTAGCACACGCTCTCACTCTTTCTTTTTTGTAACATCAGCCTGGTGTCACAGGTTTTCTGTAATACAGGTCTCTAATCATACTCTGATGCCTGAACTTGAGGAGGAAAATACGTGTATATTTTTGTTCCATATAAAGAACTTTAGGAACTGTAGCCATTTCATTGCCTTAATTTTAAGAAGAAAATACAAAAAAGAGCAGATTTGTTTTAGTAAGAAATCAAGTCTTGATGCTTCAGAGTTGGTTTAGGGTGTTAGCTGCTATGAACCTGGTGCCCTTTTGATTGTGTATTTATGTGGGTTTATGAGTGAAATGAAAGGCTCATTCATATGTAGTCTAACTTTTTGAGTATGTTTCTCTTCAGCCATGTAGCCCGTGGCTAATAATCTACTCTGAATGGCTTGCTTAAGCAATAACTATTTTAAAGGATGTGAATTACTGATTCATACAGACTATTATACGTTGGGGCATTAGGGGCAATAATTATGCTAGAGTGGACGTTCTCCTCATTTCACAGGAGCCATGTAAATTTAATTTAAGAGATTAAAAAATTCGTATTTAGATCCTATAGTTTGATTTTTCTAATCAGGACTTTTGTACTGCTGCCATGGTCCCCTTAATTCTGTGTGCCAGCTTAAATTATGGAAATGAAAGCTAATTTATAAACTGCAGGCATATGAAACTCTGCCCACCTCAATGTCAGAAATCCCACAGCACAGTGACAGAGGACTTTGGTGCAGGTGCACTCTGAAACTGTGCTTCCAAGGGGTGGGTTCTCCTTCTGCTGTGTTCTTGACACCTACACGCTCAACTGTCCTTCGAATGTAGTGTTCACATCCGAATTGCATATAGTATATGCACCTTCACATGCGATGCTGTGCAAAACTTTGTGTAACTCTGTGTTACTAACAGTTACAGTTAACAAAACTGGAGCATTGAAATTACACCCACCCTGTGCATGTGACATTAGACACGAGTGGAATGCAAAGCCTAGGACCGTAACTTTGTGAGGAACATTATTACTCTTAATTCTATCACTATTGAGTAACAATCAAGGTGGAGCAGAAACATCTTAAAGACAGCTAGGAAAAACCTAATACCACTCTTCGTGAAATACACATATTGTATTTTTAAAAACACTTTGAACAAGTGCATTTATTTTTAGATTTCTTCTTTTTTCCCCTTAACTTGAAGTCCAATGTGGCATTGTTCCTTGGTGTTTTATGTTTCCCAGCTCCCTCATGCTTTCTCAGTAGTTGTGAGCTGTGCGTGTATCTGTGTTCAGTAATTATAGTCCCTTTGCCAAAGGACGCTGAAATACACAGCTGACTGCGTAGGTCTGCTGGCCATGAGAAACTATAATCAAATTGTTAAAAGTAAAGATGAGTAGGAAAGAAATGCCTTGTTAATAAATAAAAAGGCATCAGTACTTAGTAACTTTTCTCTAGACAGAAATATATCTGCTGAATTGGCCCAGATGTTATTACCATACTGCAATTTCATTAGGTCAGTTTCAGTTAAAGTGAGATTTACTTCGGATTGGACCAAATGATACTTAGGTATCGCCAGAATGTTGATTAGTGGCAAACTGGGGGAAAACAGCCACCACCATTTTGTAGATAATGGGGATGCCACTTTAATTGCAACGGCTAAGACTTCTTTTCAGGGTATTTGTGTATGTTTGCCTGATTGAATATTTGTTTAGTTTGGGTCTTTTATTTTACTTTGTCCAGTGTTTTGTCTTTGGCTGTGTTTACTGGCTCTTTGGTTTTGGGCTTTTTGTTTTAATGCTCTTGGCCCAGTGGATGTAAAGAACACTGCTTTCATTCTGGTAAATTGATTCTTACTATTAAAACTAAGTTGTTTAAAGAGTTTTAAAAACACAAACATTAGTTGTGCCCCCCTTTTTATATGTTAAAGGGATACTGTCAAAGATACGATTTTTAGAATTTTGTGTTTTATGAAATTTCTGTTGCTCATATATAGTATCCTTTAACTTCTAGTTTTCAATTCATTCTTTATTTGATTTATTTCTTGTTTTATTTTCCTTGCCCATTTGTTTCCCAAAGGCATAGTCTCTACAGATCCCAAGGCACAATCACTAGGAACTTGGTCCTTTGACAGTTTGTATCCATACAACAGCACCCGTTAACTGTATTCTTGTAGCTCTGTTAAAAGGATTAGTTTGTTTTACAGTCCTGGGTGGGTGGCTGCCTGGGCAGCTAAACCATTTGGCAGTATTTGACAGTGTCCTTTTCAACACGGTTATCCAGGTCTTTCTGCCTTGCTGTCTCTTAATCTGTTGGAAGACGGGAGGACATGTTAATTTAACATCACTGCATTGAGTTTTTTTGTCTTGTATAAAGTGTGACATGTAAAACAAACTGCAATATTTTTCAGATTTTAAGAATTTAGTCTTATTTCATTGTGAACTATGTATCTAATTATATTACATTACTCTGTTCAGATATGATGGTTACTACCCTTTTTTTTCAGTTTTCACTTCATAACCAAGCATCTCTATTATAACTTCCACTCAGCCAGCAATATTTAACACTCCCTTTACTGTCTTTGATTGAACTTTCTCTTTTACCAAGATGTCACGTCTTTGTCTTTCTAATATCACCATGTGTCCCATTTCAGTTAATACTTGTATGAATCCCTCAAGTATTGAAGGGAATTAGTTTTCAGTTTCAAGGATTTCGGGTTTGAGTATCCTAATATTTGGTGTCAGTTGAACCCTTAAAAAACCCTTTTGTCTGTTACAGTTTTAATTGTTTCTGTTTGCCACTTCCGTTATTAGCAGTGGTTGTCATTAGACCTCATAAGGTAGCTGTCTCTGATGGATAATTATCATTTTTGGTTCCTGAATAAAATATTAGCTGTAAAGGCAGAAGGAACCTCCATACTTCTTAGTGGTTTTTTTTTTTTTTAACAGAATAAGGAACTGATTTGGATAAAAGTTTTTAAACATAATTTTCTGTAAATTCTTCTACAAAACAGCATAGCTGATTTGAGGATGTAATACTGTTTTAAATTATTTTAAAATGTAAATGGGTATTCTCTGATTTGGTAAAACACTGCATTTAAGAATTCTTTAAAAATTGACTTTCTAAAATTAAAAAATGTCCAGATTAGGTATATTGCTGAGCTCAAATTGATTTGAAGTGCCCTGGTGAAAGCTGAAGTTTAAATATTTAAATTTAGATGTGAGAAATATGAAATATTCTTGACTGATGATAATGGGAACCCATAACATTCTTAGCCAAAGAATATATTTGGTTCAGGTGAAGACCTAACAGTGGGCATCCATTCTTTTTTTAAAGAAGATGGATGAAGCGATGTGTTTCTGGCCTGTAGCTCTCTACTTTGGGAAGACTGAAATATTCTACGACAGCTTCAGTGGTGATTGGGAAGTGCAGCTGGCACATTATTAGACTTCTGAGACTCACACCAAAAACCATCTTCATCCACCTCACCCACTGGGGTGCTCTTCATTTACTCCCAGGCCTTCCCACCAGTGGAGAGATTTTTGTTTTCTCTTTTTCAGTCCATATTGTTAGGCCTCTTAGCTATTAGGAGCTGTCAGATGTGTACTAATAGCTAATTTTCCTAGGCTGAAATTAAAAATAGTGCATCCGCACTATGTACCTGACGGGGATCTGACCTCAAGTGTGTTCTGAGCCCAGGCTTCCTGGCGTGGTGTCTTTTTTGCCACACAAGATTATGACAAATTGCAAATACTGGTATTGTAATTTGGTTCTCTGTACAAAGAAAGAAGCTCCATGCAGTGAGTTTGTGGTTTAATGGTCACAAAATGTTAGCACTGCTACCATTCAGCACGTGTAAAATTTTTTAAATTTATAAATATTAAAATTTTAAACTTACACTAAGGCTTTTCAGTTTTTTTAAGAGACCCAGGGATGAGTGTACTGTTTAAATATTTACCTCTATTAACATTACTAATGAAGGTATAAAGTTGCATTTAATTTTTCAAAAGATGCTACAGTATGATTTTAGGAAATAAATCAAGGCTATGTATTGAGCCAGTTACAAGTTGAATATCAAATTGATAAAATTTTATTTGTATTTTTTAAATCCATAAATGGGAGTTAAATGTGTCTTTTCACTAAATATTTTTATTACATTTTTTTTTGACCATGTGTGATTTGTTCATGGGTATTTAGCTAGACTGTTTTATGAAGCTTATTGAAATGGTGCTGGTTCATTTACAATCAATCATAGGATGTTTGACACTGGGGACATTACACAATCATAAAATAATTTTGAATAAAAAACATGAGATATAGCTGTATAGATAAAATAGAGAGTTGCATTACCCTCTGGGAAAACACCCAAACCCTAATAGAGTATTCAGAATTCAGGAAGAAAAAGTTTTGTTTATATTCTGTATTATTGAGCATATATTTTTTTCACCTCATGATCTTAGAAACATTTTCAGAGTTATTAGTTAAATCACTGGATTTGGGCATATTTGTAGTAAATATTTTTAGTAGTTCGGGTCATTCCTTTCAGCCTTTCAGGAGAAGTGCAGAATTACCGTCCTGCTCTGTGTTAGACTTACAGACTTTGACGCTTTACCCAAATTTTAATCTTATAAACATGCACAGTGGAAAATTAATTTTTTTAAGAAAAGGAAATGCTTGAAATGTATTTATTTTAAACTTGATTTTGCTTTGAATATTCATTGATTTTTAATGGTATTTCTTAGGTTATGTTGAAATTTGATTCTGCTGCAAGGGTGAATAAAGAAAAAGCAGGTTGTTTAAGAGGCAGAGTAAGCAGAGTACATGTTTAGTTTTTGTTTCACCTTCTTTCATTATTAAGGGGGACCTTTGGCACAGGCTAATCACCTGTCGTTTGAAGAGAGCCATAGATGATTTTAAAGATCCCATATATAAAAATTAGTATTTTTTAAAAGTCATCTTTAGTGGTTCTCTTTAAAAATACAGTCAGTTTGAGAATAATGCCTTTGTTGCATTGGTTAGATTATGTGACATTTTTGTGTTTTAAGCATTGCATCCCAGATTGAGTCTTGTGCATTCTTTGTAATCTCAAATGGCAGTTCAATTTGACTTTCTTTTAAAACTAAGTGGAAGTAAAGGCATTCAGTGAAACTAAGAGAAAATCTTCCGCTCAGAAATTCCATACAGTACTAATGGCAGCGTTCTGTCTCACCTCCTGTTGACTTCTTTTCAGGTAAATTATTTTTAACATCTAACATGACAGTGAACAGAGCTAAGTCACTGATGATTCCTGGAGTTGAAGAATGAAAAAACTGAAGTGAAGACCGCTTAAATAGAGATGTGTTAAATATTCTTATTTCCACAATAGTTAGAGATTTTAAGTTTTGGTGGTGTTCACTTCAGTTTACTTTGCCAGGTGAGTCTTCAAATATTCCTGTTAGTAAGCCTGAGATCTTAGGCTGCAATACTCATTTGTACACCTGCTTATAACTGCATTGCCCTAGATGGTCCTTTCTGAGGACTGACCTGGTAAAGCCATTTGAACTGGTACAGTACAGGGGAGAGGCAGAGAGACCTAGATTCAATTCCTAACTAAGCTATTTAGGGTTCATGTTAATTTCCATCTATATCATGGGACCATAAATGTTAATTCTTCCCAAAGGAAAAATTTTAAACATGGTAATGGATATAATCGTAGTTGTTCAATAGATTCTACTATATTTAAAGATTATTTCTAAGAACACATTTTGATCAATAAACATGTCCTAATACAAAGTCTAATACCTGATAGTCATTAATTACTTTTAAATACTGTGATAACCTTCACATCATTAAAATGTGACCTACTAGCCCTAGCCACAACCACCATGTTAGTATTGGGATAGAGTTCACCATATTATTTACTGTTTCTTCTTTTCTACATGAGAAGATTGATCAATTTAAGTCGGTGGTTTCAATTTCTGTTGAATATTCAGCTCCTATTCCTACAACAATCCTAAAGTGATTCCTAAAGAAAGTTTCACGAATCATTAATTCTATATAACTTAGCTGTTACAAATATATTGGAGAAATAAAACAAGTGGGGGTTTTGGTTGGTTTTTTGTTTTTACCATGTGAAGTTAAAGCTTTACTACACTAACACATTTTGGAAGCTCTAGAATATCTTAATGGGATTTCCATCAGCTTTTTTAATGGTTTCTTCTCAAAGCAACTTATGCGACTAGAATTCTAGGGAACATCCTTTACAACATACTTAGGTTGAATAATCTGGTGATACAGTACTTGACAAATGGAAGAAAAAGAAAAACACCAGAATCTGTGTTCTTGTAATTATAGGTAATTACTAGTTATTTTTTGGAAAGGGAAAACCAGGTGTAAGTTCATCTTAAGAGACCTTTTCAGAGTAGTCTTAATTCCTTTTATGCACCATCTCTCTCTCTCTCTCTCTTTTTAAGATTTTATTTGACAGAAACAGCGAGAGAGGGAACACAAGCAAGGGGAGTGTGAGAGGGAGAAGCAGGCTTCCTGCGGAGCAGGGACCCCGATGCGGGGCTCAATCCCAGGACCCTGGGATCATGACCGGAGCTGAAGGCAGACGCTTAACAGCTGAGCCACCCGAGCATCCCTTATGCACCATTTCTGAAAAGTTACAAGATGAACAAAAATAATTTCTGAATACACAAAGGTGTAATTTGAATTGAAATTGATTTGAAAGCATCTTTCAAATCTAGTTTAATTTGACAAATAATCTTCAATAATAAATTGCCTTTGATGTTTTACATTTCTTTATGATTTTCAAAAACTATTGAATTACAGTGCAAACGTTTCACCAGGAAAATTCTAATCTTCATGTAGTAATGAGACATGCTGTCTGGGCAGTCAGCACTTGGTGGAGGTACAATTATATGAATTTACTGACATCTAGGTCACTTTATAAAATTAACGTAGTCATACATTTTACATGAAGCTAACTTGTGTCTTACATGTTATGAAAGCAATTGAAACTTTGAAAGCTTAAAAAGATGTTTCAAACCAAAAATAATTTGCTTTAGCATAAACTTTCCTGTTAATTTATAAGCCAAGGTAGTCTCGTATGTATGGAACACTACCTCTGTAAAAATGTACTGCCATAAAAGGTGGTTTCTTGGTTCATGTTATTGATTTTAGTTTTACATATTTTCTTTCCAGCCCCTTTGCTGAACATCTGATTTTGAAATACTGTTTAATAGATTTGTCATCAGTTCAAAGCATTCAAAGTAAATAAAGCATGGCTTGTTGTAGACATGCAAGCAGTAGTTAAAACAAATTATGGTACTCACAAAGTTGTAAACCTCATTTATGAACTATTGAATGGAATCGTTTGCAGCTGAGGAATTCATTTATATCCTCATCCCAAAAAGGATTTAAAGCTATTCAGAATATATAAAATTTAGCAAGATCATAAAATTGATAAAGGAAATAACATAACATAGATTGATTGCCTTGGGGAATGGAAAAGTATATCACTTATGACTTAGTAATAGTGAAGGTGGAAGGAAACCCTTCCTTACGGTAAGTGCCTGTTATGTGTTACGTACTGTGTGGTCATATATTGAACGCATTCAACACTCAAGGCTCTGAAAGACTCCTGGCAAGTCAGCTGGCCAAAAACTATCCTCGTTTTCATGGAGAATGTTGTTGCCTCATAATTACATCGTTTGCCAAATTGGTAGCTGGTCTTATTTCAGCATGAAGATAGCTGTTTACGTCATCCGTTCACCAATCAGATCTTGCACTTCTTTATATCTCTTGCGTTCTTTGCAGCTAACCCCCAAATGAAAAATGCATATGGCTAGACTTCTTTAACCACATCAAGTTTGGGTAGGTCGGCAAATTATACCGAGGGGGAAATCTAGCCAAAGTGCAGGGTTTGAGTTTTTTTAATCCCGTCAATATTACAAAGCCTCAATTTAATGTCTTAATTCCTCTATTTTAAAAAAAAAATTTTTTTTTAATTCCTCCATTTGAGACTGTGTAAACTAGACAGATGTTTGAGTTTGTTTGTGAAACGTACATCCAGTTTCAAGTGCAAAATAAGCTACTTTTGAAGGGAATCTAAAACCTTAAATTTTGTCTATTGCCAACATTCTTGGAGGTAATTTATAAAAAAGAGAAACGAGACGAGACAGTTCCCATCAAAAGTCAGCACTTGTGGACTCTTGGAGCGAGACTTGAACGGCTCCAGGAAACTACATTACCGGGCCTTCCGGAAGCGCCCTCAGGCGGGAGGGTGTGCGCCTGCGCGAACGCGGCGCGGGCTGGCCCCGCCCCCTGTCCTGCCTTGGGGCGACTGCGCACGCGTGGCTTGTGAGTAGAAGATCCCGGGTGTCAAGGTGGGGTGGTTTCCGCGCTGCTCAGCGGCTTCGGAATCGGTTGCGGTTCTTTTTCTGTTTGTCACCGTTTCTCCAGTGCAGTAAAAGAGGAGTGGTTTCAGTTAGTGGTGTCTGGGGATAGCAGGAGAGCTGCAGCCGAACCGAGAGGGGAACCCGGTTGCTGTTGTGTGAGACCCGGCCTCGTGGGTCGCGGCTCGGGTCAGCCCGGCGGGCGCTTAGGCAGTCCAGGTGCGGGAAGAGTTAACTCCCAGGCCAGGGCTGCAGGAGAACGCCTCTCCGATCTGAAACAGGACCGGGCCTAAATTTACCCCGGATGTTCTAGCCTCCACACCTGTCTCCTGGGGCCGTAGGAGGCAGGTCCTCAGCTGGGCGCGGTGTGTAAAGTGAAGTAGACCAGGCCCCAGCTCCCCAGGGGCAGGCGAGGAGACGGGAAACTTGGAGGTGCGGAAGGGCTGTAGCGTCTTAATGGTACAGGGATCATAGTAAGGAACCTGGCTGGGGTGGGGGACACTTTCCGGGGGAAAGGGGGGGGATGTGTAAGACCAGAAGGGTATCTTGATAAGGGTTGCGGTTACGTGGAGGTGTACAGGGTAGTTCACCATATTGTACGTTCAT
This sequence comes from Ailuropoda melanoleuca, assembly GCF_002007445.2. NCBI lineage: Eukaryota > Metazoa > Chordata > Mammalia > Carnivora > Ursidae > Ailuropoda > Ailuropoda melanoleuca. Next base: position 62,561,410 of record NC_048224.1, on the reverse strand, counting down.
GATCTGTATTAAACCGTAGGTAAATTTTACCTCACTTTTTTAAAGTTAATTTTTTAAAATAACAGGATAAATAGAATTCTAGAAAATGAGAGGGAAGAAAGCATTTTAGGTAGGGGTAACTACATATGCAAAAATGAAAGATTATGGCCCTTTTTTGACAGTAAATGGGAATAAGGGTAGAGTTAGAGGGCAGTATGCAAAACTAGGGAACATGTAGGCCATTCTTACCCATTTGCAGAGGGAGCCTCACAAACTACCTCAGGTTTCCCTTCCCTTCCTCCACACCCCCCCCCCCCCCCCTTTCCTCACCTCCCCCCTAAGTCCTAGGTTAATGCTCTTTCCACTGAATCACGCTGTGACCAAAATAACTTGTAGAAGGCAATATGATACTGTGTGAATTTATACAGGGGGGAGGGAGTGGCTTGCTTTAGTAAATCTGATATATGGAAATTGAAGAATTTTATACATTTGAAATGTGATTGGATTTACACATTACTTTTTAGAATTACATTAGTTACATTGAGTTAAGTACTATTTAAAGAAATAGAAAGTAACCACAGTCCATTAGGAGCCTGCTAATCCCTAGTGATGCTGCACATTAACGTGTCCATTCTTTGCTCATGCTGTTCCTTCTGTAATCCTCACTCTTCATCTTTTCTTCTCCCTCAAGGCCAAGTTAAAATGCCACCTGCTGTTTCACTTCTATTCTCTGCCCACGCATGCTCTTCATTCTGATCCTGTTGCACTAAATAGTGGTGAATGGTGCTTTTCTAATAAAGGGCTCACCACATTATCACAATCATTTGTCTTATTTCTCACCCGTGGTACTGTAGACATGGGGCCTGATAGTTCCTTGTTATGGAGGATTGTCTTGTAAAATACATGGTATTTGCCAGCATTCCTGGTCTCTACCCACTAGATACCAGTAGCAGAACCTCCCCAGTTCTGACAACCAAAAATATCTCCAGACATTGTCAAATGTTCCCTTCTGGGGTGGGCGGGCAGGGTGGGGGTACAAAATCTATGAGAACCACTGATCTCATGTGTGAGCCACATAAGGCTCAGCATAAGTTTATTTTATTTATTTTTAAAGATTTTATTTATTTATTTGACAGAGACAGTCAGTGAGAGAGGGAACACAAGGGGGGGGGGTGGGAGAGGAAGAAGCAGGCTCCCCGCGGAGGAGCCTGATGTGGGGCTCGATCCCAGAATGCCGGGATCACGCCCTGAGCCGAAGGCAGACGCTTAACCACTGTGCCACCCAGGTGCCCCCAGCAACAGTTTAATAATAATATGACATAGCACTTCCCAACTCTTCTGGACTTGAAAATCTCTTTCACATCAATTTCATAAACCCACTTAGAAAATTTTTAAACAATGCTCAAGATGTGATGAAGTGATTAAGTAAAAAAGTTAATATACTGAAACTAAAGTTCATTTCGTTTAGTCTGTAGCAATGTTAATTACATAAGCAGATTTAAATTTTTCCCACTTAACAAGTGATACAATCTTGAACTCACTTTAATAAAGTAGGAAACAGTCTATGATTGTGAAAATTGCAGCCCCCTCCACTTTCCACATGTTCCTCCATTGATCTTACCATCATCCAACACATTTTATTTCCATTGCTTATAGTCTGTGCCTCACTAGAATATAAGCTCCAAGAGTACTGGGACTTTGATTTCCATCACCAAGAACAGTGCTTAGTACAAGGCAGTACCTCAATAAATGATTACAAAATGAATGGATTTGCTCTGCTTTAAGATGAAATTTTATTTGGGGACAAAATTCATGCTAAAATATATACTGAAGTGTAATTGCCTTTTACAGCCGTGAAAGTAGACAGTTTTCTTAAACTGCTTTTTGGAATTCTTTAATTTGTATTTAACATCAACCGGTTGCTTTTTATGGTTTTCAGATTTTATTTCAAGCTGTAGTTTGAAAGCCCTTCTCCACATTTGGAGCTGTGGAAAGTGCTTGGTACTAACAAGAATTCAAATTTTCCTGTGTATTAGAGATATATGTGTGTATGTGTGCCTATACGAATGTACTTGGACGTGCACATCCACGCATATGTACACACCTACATTAACACACACATGCTTTTCTTTGTCCTTTACTTCTTCTAGACAGTATCGTGGTGTAGCTTTGATCAAGAACTGGTTGTACACTTCAACTCTGCCAGCAGACGTTGGATTTTAATAGTTGCCTGATTCTTTTCCTGAATGAAAGGAACTCCTAATCCTGAAACACCAAACCAAAATGATACCTTTTAGTAGGTTGCAGATCAGTTTGCCATATTTTCTTAGTCTTTCTCAGTTCAGCATGAACAACACACTAATCTTTGGAACTTCCACCTTGGAAATTCTCTAGCCAGATAGCTCCTGTTATGCTTGCTTAAAAATTTATTCTTTGTGCTTTCTGCATTAAACTAAAGTTGCTCATTTAAAGCCTTCATACCATTGCTCAGTGGGACTGCTGCAGACACCTCTGTGTTAATTTATTTTTATTCTAAATTATAACCTCAAAGGCAAATAATTCATCCTGTTTTTGATTCTTCCACAGCTATAGAACGTAACACATTCTCAAGTTAAATATAAACAAAACTATAAAACAACAAAATTCAAATTAGCAGTTCATTGTAAACATTGTTTTATTGCTGAATTAGGCAGTTCTTTTGAGATTATTCCTAATTTACTTGAAACTGTAACGCGTCAGTTCTTTTACCAACCACTTGATGCAAAGGCTGTTTCCTCTACCTTCAATGCTCTTTTTCCTTTCTTTGACTATGGGAGAACTTATTCTCTAGATCCTAGCATAAATATCACTTCCTGGAAGCCTCTAATAACCAGAGTCAGGACAACAATCTAATCTAATTACCTTACTTAACAGTCCATTGATATCCACTTTAATAACATTTTCTCCGAATATTTTTATTGTGGTACTATACATGTAACATAAAATTTACCATCTTAACCATTTTTAAGTGTATAGTTCAGTAGTGTTAATACATTCACACTGTTGTGTGACAATTGCCACCATCCATTTCCAGAACTCTTCATCTTGTAAAACTGAAACTACACATTAAACAACTTCCTATTCCTCTCATCCCCTAGCAACCACCATTCCACTTTCTGTCTTTATGAATTTGACGACTTTAGGTACCTTGTATTAGTGGAATCATAGAGTATTTGTCTTTTTGTGACTGACTTTTTTCACTTAGTATAATGTCCTCAAGGTTCATCCATATCGTAGCATGTGTCAGAATTTCCTTCCTTTTTAAGGCTGAATAATATCCTTTGTATGTATATCCATTCATCTGTTGATATAGACATTTGGGTATCGGTCTCTTAAATCATGTAGAAAATAAAAAGTAGAGTTACAGATTGACGTTACAATAATACTAGCTTTTATGATTGCCCATATATTTACCTTTCTGAGATCTTTATTTCTACATATCGCTTGAGTCACTGTCTAGTGTACTTTCATTTTAACTACAGGGCTCGCTTTACCAGTTTTTGCAGGGCAGGTCTAATGGTAATGAACTCCCTCAGCTTTTGTTTATCTGTGAATGTCTTAATTTCTCCCTCACTTTTGAAAGATTTTCATCAGATAAGGGGTCGTTGGTTGATTTTTTTTCTTTTCAGCACTCTGAGTGTATCGTTCCACTCCTTTCTAGCCTCCACAATTTCTGATGAGAAATCTGATGATCTTTTTGGTGATCCCTCGTATGTGACAAGTACCCACTCTTGGTGCTTTCAAGATTCTGTTTTTGGCTTTTGATAGTTTCATTATAATACGTGGGAGTTTTGAGTTTATTCTACTAAAGAGGTCATTAAGCTTCTTGGATGTTTATAGTTCTTTCACCTAATTTGGGAAGTTTACAGCCATTCTTTCTTCAAATAATTGCTTTGTCCCTTTCTCTTCTCTTTACGAGACTCCTACAGTATGTATTTTGGTCTACTTGAGAGTATGCCCTTAGGTTCTGTTACTTTTCTTCCTCAAACTCAGTAATTCTAATTATCTTATCTTCAAGTTTGCTGATTCTTCTGCCTGCTCTAATCTGCTTTTTAATTCCTCTGGTGATTTTTCATTTCGGTAATTGTAATTCTTAGCCCTGGAATTCCCTTTTGGTTTCTTTTTACATTTTCTGTCTCTATTGATATTTCCATTTTGTTCATACATCATTTTCTTAATTTTTCCCACATCTTCCTTTAGTTCTTTTAGCATGTTTTAAAGTCTTTGTCTAGTAGGTCCACCCTTCAATCTTTCTCAGGGATGGTTTCTGTTGATTTACTTTTTTTCTTTGAATGGGCTATACTTTACAGTTTCTTTGTATGCCTTGTGATTCTGTTGTTGTTGTTGTTGAAAACGATATTTCAATCTAATAATGTGGTACTCTGGAAATCAGATTCTCCCCTTCCCAAGGATTTGCTAATTTTTATTATTGTTCTGTTTATTATTTTTGGGTTTTGATGTTGTAAGGCTGTCTGTGCTGCGTATCAGCCTAAGGTGTAAACTTAAGGTCTTCTCAGGTTTTTTTCTGAGCCTCCACCTCTTCCTGGGAAGACTGTACGTGACTCTCTAAATTCCCCAGTATATCCAATTGCTTTTTGTAATGATCTAGTCCTTAAATGTTTGGTTCCCAAAAGGAGAAAAAGAGAAAAATAAAGCGAGGAAAGGACTGCTGGCCCTTTAAATCCTCTCAGTTTCTTCAGCTGGAGGTGGAAGTAATGACAACATTGGGAGCCTTGCCGTAAGGGCTGCCTAGCTCTGTACTGTGCCTCCACAAGCAGCAGCAGTTAGTGATCAGAACACAGATGCCCAATATTTGAAGGACAGAGCCCTTATTCTCTACCTTGTTTCCCACAAATTGCATACAGACTGCTCCTGGGACTTTTGAAATTGTGTGTTCTTAGGTTTTCTACTTGTTTATTTGGCATCAGCTAATTACAGGGCCAAACTAGTGGCCAGAGTTGTTTACATCTGCCCTGAAAACCAGCTTTCATGGGCACATCAAGGTCATATCGCAAACCTCCCAACCACAAACCGTAGAATGTGTGTTTTTACTTTGTGCCCAAACAGGGGACATCCCCACCTAATTACCTCCCAACCGTCTTAGCAGTAGAGATAAGAGTTCCAGGTCTCTCTCTGCTTCCTTAACCCCGTATGTGACAAGTTTTGTGTGGCCCTTCATGGTGCACTGTGCCATTTATTTCTAGGGGAACTGTGAATCATAAACACTTCTTGTAACTGCATTGATCTCTCCATGTCCTCACTCAGTCACCTCGATATGTTAAGACCAAACACAAAACAGAATCATGTGCACAGCTTCCTGACACAGGAATAAGGAGTGGGGGATGAGCTAAGTGCCAAAACTGACTGAAATTAACTGTAACTTAGCCTTCCTTTGGAAGTTGCAAGCCTTTGAATAAACTCTAGAGTTATAAAATAGTTACATCAGACAGATTGTGCCAGTACAGCTGTCTAGGTATGGAGACAGTCTTCCCAGAATCCTCTAATAACTTTTATACACAGCTTATTTCACCATTCGTTCCCATGGATACCACTTAGACGTTGTCAACTCCCAGACAGTGTCACCTCTCTCTGACCACTTTATGTTGAGGCTATAAAATCTGGATTATAAAATCATCAGTGGATCTGCCGCATGGATGATTCACTGTGTTGCCTGCAGTTGTTACAGTGATAACTATTTTTCATCAAATCTGAGATGCATGGGTTATAAGAATACTATCACTTTAAGAAAATATGCCCACAAGTAAACTTACCATTTTAAAGTCACATCCTGATTTTAAGTTTTATAATGAGAAAAAAAAATAGGTGAAGGATACTTGGACCTCTGTGTATTAGTTTTGCAACTTCCTGTGAATCTGTAAACATTTCAAAATATAAAGTTTAGAAATGAGAATTGGGTCAGAAAGTAGGAATATTCTTATATCCAGAATATCTGATTCTTTCCAAAAGGAGATTATACCAACTTAAATTATTACCCAACTAAGAGTACCGATATCCCTACATTCTCATCAGCATCTCCATTCTTTCGATTTACTTGCTTTATCTGTCCACTCTTATTTTGTCTATTTGTTTCTCACACTGAGGATATAGAAGCTAATCAAAATATTGATAAATGGGTTAGTGCTGTAATTTGTTTATATAAACAAAGCTTTAGTCAGAAAAAAAATGTAAAACTGTACACAGATGTTCATAATTCATAATAGCGCAAAACTGGAGGCAGTCTTAAAGTCCTTCAATGAATGAATGTTTAAATACATTTTAGAACCAGTATGTCAATTCTATTTTAAACTCACACTTGCATGAAAGTGTACGCACACACACACACACACACACATACATACCATGCTTGGATATCTTGAATGTATGAATCATTTTGGGGAGAAATGACACTTTAAGAATACTAATTCTTCTAGTTCACGAGCATGGTATGTCTCTCCTTTTACTTAGGTTTTCTCTGATTTCTTTCATCAATGCTTTGGAATTTTCACTATCAAGGTCTTACAGTCTTTATGTTAAATATACTCATAAGTATTTTTTATGCTATTTTATGGGAAATTGCTTTTAAGTTTAATTTCCATTTATTTGCTGCTAGAATACAGAAATGCAGTTTCTTTTTCTTTTTTTTTTAAAGCTACTTTATTGAAGTGTGTTTGACATGTAAAAAGTTGTTCTTATTTAACACATGCATTTCCGTGAGTTTGGGGTTAAGTGTATATCCATGAAAGCATCACCACCATCAAGGCTTTAAACATATCCATCACCTACCAAAGTTTCTTCCCTACTCCTTTAAGATTTGTGGTAAGAACATTTAATATAAGATCTACCCCTGGCAAATTTTTAGTGTACAGTACACCCCCGTTGGCTATCCCAGGGCTATTTTTGTCACAGGTTCTTTTCAGAAAAACTGTAGCTGTGGCTAGCATGCCTTTTGCACGTAATAACTTTATGGGACAGTAGATGATGTAGGTTAGGAGTTTGCAAGCTGTAAAGTCTAGTTTGAATACTTCTCAGACCTCAGGAGAACGTTAGCCTTCTGCTGGGAACAAAGTGGGTACCCAAGAACAAATCTGAGTTTGTTTGGTAAAGATACAAGGTTTCTTGGATTGATGGAAAAACAGCAACTAAGAAGTACAACACAGGTTGTCACATAGTGATCAAATGCATTGTCTAATAGTTAACATCAATAGAAAAATTCACTTAAGTGCAGTTTGGTAGACAGTCTTTCTGGAGGAGATAAAAGGAGGATAACATCTTACATAAATACTTGATCCATTTCCTTGGAAAGTAACAGTACCTCTTACTTCTGGTAGTAGCGGGAACGCATTGCCTTGTTTTGGCTAGATTATTTCCCAGTTCTGTCTTCAGAGTTAGTTATCAAAAAATACTTAACCATCAGTTTTTTTCAGGTGACTGAAGAAAGTGGGAACATTAGTGTTCACAGTAACAAAATGCTGTTCTTTGTGCTTCCACATGTTCACAGGGTACCCCTTCCCAGAATAGCTCCTCAGTTGTGTGAAAAAGGCTCTTGTTCATCCTGCTTTGGCAAAGAGATATTACCTGGAGGGGCCACAAAATACTCCTCCACAACTCGATGGGCGTTTCTTCAGCACAGTTGCCTTCTACCACACTGTCAGATCTCAAGTATAGACATCTGTCCTCCAGTACAGATTCCAGGGGCTCCACCCCGTCCGTGTCACGGCGCAGAGCCGGTCGGCAAAGGCGATGGCTTTTTCCAGCCATGCCACGGCCTCTTGGCTGCCGAAGTCCACAAGCGCTAGACGCTCCAGGTGTTCGATCACCTCGGCCGTGACCCGGGCACTGCCCTGAGGATCCGCCTTGGAGGCGATGCCCCGGCGCCAGCTCCCCCAGGACCAAAAGCCGCAGTTTATTTTTCTGTATTGATCTTGTACTCTGAGACTTCGATAAACTCACTTGTTCTAGTAACTTTTGTTGTTGAAGTTGGTTATACTTCTATAAAATTTTCTAAAAATAAGCTTTATCTTAGGATAGTTTGAGGTTTACAGAAAAATTTTGAAGATCGTGCAGTGAGTTCCTATATACCTATACCCAGTCTATTATTAACATCTTCTATTAATAGAGTACATTTGTCATAATTAATGAACAATATTGCTACATTATTTTTAACCATACTTTATTCTGATGTCCTTAGGTATTATTAACATCTTCTATTAATAGAGTACATTTGTCATAATTAACGAACAATATTGCTACATTATTTTTAACCATACTTTATTCTGATGTCCTTAGGTAATACTTAGGCTCCTCTTGGCAGTGACTGTTTATTATGTTTTTCTTGTTTATGACAACCTGGCAGTTTTGACAAGTACTGGTCAGGTATTTTGTAGAATGTCTCTTAATTGGGTTTTGTCTGATTTTCGGTCATGCTTACACTGGGATTGTGTTTTTCGGGAGGAAGACCGTGGAGGTAAAGTGCTGTTTTTATCACAACGTATCAGGGCTCCATGCCACTGATAGTGAATGATCACCATTGATGTTGACCTTGATCACCTGGATGAGAGAATAATGTTTCCTTAGGACTGTCTCTGTGAATAATCATGTCTACAAATAGGGACACTTCTTCCTTTCAAATCTTCATGCTTGCTTGTTTTTTGTTTTGTTTGTTTGCCTTCTTAAATTAACTGGAAAGGCCAGGATAATGTTAAATGAAAGTGGGTGACAGTAAATATCCTTCCCTCATTCCTGAGCGTAGAGAGAAAGCATTCAGTGTTTCACCACTAAGAAAGTGTGAAGCTTGTGTGTTTTGTTGGCGCTCTTTTACAGATGGAAGTTCCCTTTCATACCTGGTTTGCTCGGTTTTTAACATAAATGGATGTCGAATTTTGTCAGATGCTTTTGTAGTATCCATGCAAATGATCATATGGCTTTTCTCTTTTAAACTGTTAAACTAGGAGTCAGTAAACTTTCTGTAAAAGACCAGGTAGTAAATATTTTAGGCTTATCATAAAAACAACTGTAAGCCATATGTAAACAAAAGGGTGTGGCTGTTTTCTCAATAATTTGGTTTGCGAAAACAAGCCGCAGGCCTCATTTGGCCTGCAGGCCCTAGTTTCCTGTAGCTAAGATTGTTTGCTTGATCAGACTTGAGTCACGGCTCCTGAACCTTCAGGGCTCATCTGTGCACTTCTTCGTAAAATCTAGTTTTAGTAAAAAGCTTGCTAAATCAGTTTCACCAGAAACCACCACCCCTCTCCACCTCTGCTATCTGATCACCCTCAGTATCTGATCAGGAATTGAGCCTGGTTGTACACTGACACGTTTTCATGTTAGATTTAATCTGGCTTCATTAAACAAGTTGGGAAGTATTCCTTTCTCCTCTGTTTTCTGTATGATAAAATTATCAACATTTCTTCTTTAAATGTTTGATAGAACTCATCAGTGAATTTGCTCAGCCTCAAGTCTTCTCTTTGGGAGGGTTTGGTAACAAAATTAGTCTATCTTTGATAAATATAGGTCTATATGCTTCCTTAAACAAATCGTTTAACTTGTTTTTGAACTTTATATAAATCTGTCATAGTGTTTATACCTTGTGTTTTGCTCCTTCTCTTCCTAGAGGGGAAACTGCTTGTTCTAGATTAATTTGTGCGACAGATGTTTTATTAACAAGCTTTTACAGGTGAGTCTTTGATGAGGAAAGGAAAGAAGGAATCAACAAGCTATTTGTACTTCATGAAAATACATTGGTTTGTCAGTTTTTGGTTTGGGTTTGGTTTTGTTTTTTGGTTTTAGTTTTTGTTTTTTGGTTGTTTTCTGGATTATAGGTAAAATGCGTTGTTCTTTGATTTTAAAAGGAGAACAAACGCAGCATCTAGCAGGCATTTCTCATTTAAAAAAAAAAAAAAACTAGAGCAGGAGCGGAAGGGGCAGAGGGGGAAAGAATCTCCAGCAGACTCTGTGCTGGGCATGGAGCCTGACAAGGGGCTGGGTTCCGGGACCCAGAGATCATGACCTGAGCCCAAACCAGAAGTCAAACATTTAACTGACTGCACCACCCAGGCGCCCTGGCATTTCTCATTTTAAATGGCTGCTCAGCATCTTTTGAACCCTTTTCCTAGGCCTGGGGAATTTACCATGTTTGAATGCCGTTTTACCAGCTGCCCTTGGTGGTGTAGGCGGGAGGCCAAGATTGTCAATCACATACACCCCCACAGGCCTTGGAGGAGGAAGGCAGCAACGTGACGAAGCTATTGAATAATCTTTGCTGATTTTCAACAGATCACTTGCTGTACATTTTAGACATATTTTAAAAAGCAAATAGGATGCTGTTTTTATGCTCTTAGATAACTTTTGACCTAAGAATATGTTTGGTACCTTGTAGTAGGAATTTGACCTCAAAGAGAGGTTTGGCCTTTGCCATGACGCTTGGGAGGTAACCTATAAACACTTAAACTTTCCCAAGTTGTGAGAAGGTCTTTGTTATTTATGGAGGGCCCTCAGGCCGTATCAGCCCTACCTCCTGGTTGGAGACTGACTTCAGCCAGGTGGGCCATCATTCAGTCACTCATACCAACGTAGTGAAGCCTTAATCATAACTGGACACTGAAACTCTGCAGAGCTTCCCTGATTGGTAGGACTACATGCATATTGTCCCACATCTGTGTCAGGAGGGTGATGCATCCTGAGGGCGATGGGAGCTTCCTGTTTGGAACTCTTCTGGACTCTGACCTGTGCATCTCTTCCTTTGGCTGGCTCTGATTTGTATCCTTTCCCTGTGTTAAATGCAGCTGGGGTACGGTTGCTGTCAGTAAGTTCTGTGAATCTTTCTAGCAAGTTACTGAACATGAGGCTGATTTGGGGAACCCTCCGAACTTGGAGTGGTCGGGAGTCTTGGGCAGACTTTGTTGTCTGGACCAGGGCTGTGCCTTAACCTCTCACTCTGGCTAACTCCGGTGGTACCACAAGAAGTGATTGGCCTGGCCATCAGTTCCTGCAGAACACCTTCCTTTTCTCCCTCCCTGTGTTTTACTTCTTCCCCGCTTATCCTTGTCATTCCTTTAAATTTCCATACCTCTTTCTATTCCCCTCCTTTATCTGTTCTTCACTTACCCTATCAATAACACCCCTGAACCTTAGATCACCTGAACAGTGACATTCAAACTTGGAATGATCTGTGATTCAGGGGATCTACCGTGAAATGTCTGCATATGGCTTTTGGGGTACCAGAAGAATGCAAAATGTCTTTAGATATTTATGGTAAAAAAAAAAATCATTCGGCCAGGAGTCTTAAAAATGCGAGCATATCATCTGTAAAGACTGAATACATGTAAAGGAAAAGCCTGCATTTGTTGAGCTGTAGTTCAACAGGAGACCTCTGTAGATGTTTGATCTCAGAAATTTAGATACGAGTTTCCCTTATAAAACCCACTTCCTGGGGCGCCTGGGTAGCGCAGTCGTTGGGCGTCTGCCTTCGGCTCGGGGCGTGATCCCGGAGTTACGGGATCGAGTCCCACATCGGGCTCCTCAGCTGGGAGCCTGCTTCTTCCTCTCCCACTCCCCCTGCTGTGTTCCCGCTCTCGCTGTCTGTCTCTCTGTCACATAAATAAATAAAATCTTAAAAAAAAACAAAAACCCACTTCCAGTTTGGATCCTATGTGAGATAAAAAATTTCCAAATTGTTGTTCGATGGGAAAGGGAAAAATACCCCCACAGCACCTTTGCTTATTTCTTTGCAGGTTATAGACGATTTGTGAAATGAGTGACTCTGATGATGACGAGACCCCCCGGCTATCTTCGCACACCTTAGCAGCCCTCCAGGAATTTTATGCTGAGCAGAAGCAACAAAGCGACCCAGGTGGGGATGATAAATACAACATTGGAATAATAGGAGAGAACTGGGTAAGTAAATGCATTCCACATCTCTCAGGAATTATGGGCACTGGTTCCATACCTCTCTATATCTGTCTGTACCTGTCCACAGCCATCCGTACCTGTCCACACCTGTCTGACCTGCCCTGTTTGTCTGCATCCCCCTTCACAGCCATGTCTGTCTCACCTGCCCCTCAGGAGCTGATAGCCTTTTTGGGGAGCTAAGACAGAAAGCAGCCCTTGATCATTTAAGACAATCTAAAAGCAGATTTTCCTGGTTCTGACCATCAGACTAGTTGGTGGTCAGACAAGGGGACTTTTCAGATAAGGGGACAGCATGTTCACTTATGACCAACACAAACTTGTGCTTCCTTCTTGTACACACATGGTTTCTGTTGATTTTTATGGAGCCCAGCATCCTTGTGGAAGGGGTAAAATATATCATTGCAGTAAATGGGGTAATTGAACTTACACATGCAGTGAAAAAAGATGAGAGGGAGTTCTAAAGAAGATACTAATGATTTCTGGTGCATGGAATGTATTTTAATTCCTATTTTTATGGTCTAAGTAAAAATAGGAATTAAAAGAGAAAAAAAATGAGTTGAGGGAAACCAACCTAAGCTGGAACCTAGAAATTTAAATTTCTGAAGAAGATAGTTGAGAAATAGATGAAGATTGAGTTTTCTGTCTGTGCCTACCCCTCAATAATGGACTTGTCTCTCTGTCACTTTGGAACTAGAAGAAAGATTTTGTGTCTTTTTTTTTTTTAAGCCTTTTACATTTTGTGTTGAGTTTGGATCGTAAGTTGTATAAAATTCTCTTGTTTACCATCTGTTTGAAATTGACTGATAAAAAATATTTCTTTACATTTACACTAAATTTTCCACCTATGCAAAAGCCTCTTTCTCACAATTTCCATTCTTTATGTGTCTTTGTCTTCTGGCTTGTTGCTTCTGTATGTAGTAAATGTCAGAGACTTGAAGTACCTTATTATTCTTTTTCATTTCCCCCTGCTTAATATTTGAAGCACTGTGTTTTTCTGATTCTAAAAGTAATCCATGGTTGTTGTAGAAATATATAAAAATATGAATACAAAAATAAGTTATTCCTAATTCCACTACTTAGAGTTAAGTATTTTTATAATTTTCACACTTTCTTTGGTTTGGTTTGTTTATCGGATTGAGAAAATTTTCTAGGAACCAAAAAAGAGAGAGAGAATGATACAAGTATTGGAAAGAAAACATTATAAAACTGGAGGATAAATCCGGGAGGCTCAATATTTAACTAATTGGAGATAGAAATATAGAACAGAAAACAAAGGGGGGAGGAAATCTTCAAAGATTAATATTAGAAAATTTTCCAGAACTTGCAGATCCTTACTAAGACACATGGTTAGAAAACTGTGAAAATTCTGTATGCAGGTGACAGGATCTTAGAACCTTCCAGAGGAAAAGCAGGCCACCTACAAAGTCTCGGGATGAGTCACACTGCCCTTCTTGATAGCTTTGTTAGAAACTAGAAAAAAGTAGAGCTTTTTTTTTTTTTTCAGTATTTGGAGTAAAATTTTGTTCAGCCTAGAATTCTGTACTCAGCTGAGCCATCAATCAAATGTGAAGATAAAATAAAAAACATTTTAGAAATGGCAAGTCTCATGGCATTGACCTCCCATGCACTGCTTCTCCAAGGCTGCCAGAGAGTGTTGGGAGAATTAGAGTTTGACTCAAAGAAACAAGCAAATGATACACGTATTAAGTCTAAGAAAAAGAAAAGGTAACATACTAGAAGGAAATGGAAGCATAATGTATTACTTGGCCCCATAGTGAATGCTGACAATGATTTTAACCAAAACAGGTTACAATTATATGGGGAGGGGACGGGATAGGAGAGGGTGTGTGCATGACAGAGTGAAATCCTCATCTGTCATAATGTAAAGTGAATTAATCAAGAGCTAGTATTTAGGGGCACTTCGCTGGCTCGGTGGGAAAAGGATGGGACTCCTGGTCATGGGGTTGTGAGTTCGAGCCCCACATGGAATGCAGAGATTACTTAAAAATAATAAATAAACCTTTTTTTTAAAGGGAGCATTTAAAGCATAATATTTGGAAATATGGGAACAAATGATAGAAGAGCCGAGAATTCAAAGATGCTTCTGAGGAGTGGGGCTCAATGGCAGGGAGATGTGGGGCAGGGACTGTTGTTTTTCTTCGTAAGCCTAGTAGTGTTTTTGACTTTTAAAGCCATGTTCATGCAACACACTGAGTAAGAGGAAGATTGTTATTTTTTAGAAGGGTATGAGGAGAGCCAGAACGCACAGCTGTGCCCTGACAATGCTGGAGTAAGGGAGAAGGGCAGCTTGATAGCCCACTGCCAGAAAACTCTCCCACCTCCCAGATCAAGTGGAGCAGAACCCCCTGCTTACTGTGTGTGCTGGGGCTTTCCTCCAGCTTCCTAAGCAAAGAGAGTCGGATCTTGGCATTTTCCTGCCCCTAAGAATGGTTAGACATAGACATAGTTCATATATTACATATCCAAGTGAATAGGTACATTCTGTCTTTGGAAACGTTTATCCACCTTGGTATTTTCTAGGTCAACAGTCACACAATGTGCAAATCTTAGCAGTTTTACTTCCTTTTTGATTGTTACTCACTTATTTTCTTGCGTTAATGCAGTGGGTAGGTCCTGCGGTAGAATGTTGAATAAGAATATTGAAAGCAGGGGTGCCTGGGGGGCTCAGTCGGTGAAGCGTCTGCCTTTGGCTCAGGTCATGATCCCGGGGTCCTGGGATCGAGCCCCACATCGGGCTCCCTGCTCAGCGGAGAGTCCGCTTCTCCCTCTCCATCTGCCCCTCCCCCCATCTGTGATCTCTCTTGAGTGTACGTTCTCTCTCCCTGTCTCAAATCTTTAAAAAAAAAAATGTTGAAAGCAGACATTCTTGACTTCTTTCTTATCTTATGGGGGAAAAAATAAATCTTTCATTTTTTAAGGCTGTTGGTTTTTTTCTAGATGCCCTTTGTCAGTTTACAGAAGTTCCCTACTATTCCTAATTTTCGAAGAGTTTTTTTTCTAAGATTTTGTTTATTTATTTGATAGAGTGAACGAGAGAGAGCACAAGCCAGGGGAAGACGCAGAGGGAGAAGCAGACTCCCTGTGAGCAGGGAGCCCGATCTGGAACTCGATCCCAGGATCCCGGGATCATGACCTGTGCCGAAGGCAGACACTTCACCAACTGAGCCACCCAGGCACCCCATGAGTTTTGTTTTTTTTAACCATGAAGCAGAGTTGAATTTTGTCAAATGCTTTTCTTTTTGCATTTATTGAAATGATCATATGTTTTGGAGACATTTTTAAAGCTGGATTTGAGAGCCATCAGCATACTGGCAGCACACCCGTCTACTCCCACCACTTGCGCCCCAGCCCTCCCCATTGTGGAGGGAGGGCTTTTGGAGAATTGGGCCTGTTCCATTGCAGAAGAATCTACTTTTTCCATTAAAATTTTATCTCCTTCATTTATTAATTAAGTGGGTAATTAGGGATCACTAGAAAGTTAAAATAAAATCATCAATGAGCATGAAGAGAAAGACCAAGATGACGAACAACTTACCCCGTGAGGAAAAAACAAGTAACTTAGGAAACATTCGTAGGGTCAAGACGGAGGCGGCAGTGGGTGGGGGGTCACAGAGGTTTTGCTGCCCTCATCCTTGGGGTGTTGGTTAACACATTCTTCTGTCTTCCATATTGGATTCTGCTAACTGGTAGTTGAATCCAGAAGCTTAATCAGATTCAGCTTCAATTTATTTGGGCAAGAGTTACACAAAGGTGGGAGGGAGTGTGTTCTTCCATCGGCAGAAACACTGACTGGTTGTCTCCTTTTGTGATGTCAGCAATCCCTGATGCTCAGTGCTTAGATTCTAGTGATTAATTAGGGCCTTCTGTTAATTTTAATTTCAAAGAATAATTAATTTTGAAAAGAAGAAGAAAAACAACTTGAAAAAATATGCGCACCGATATGGTAGATATAAATTAAAAGGACAACGGTTATGGTGGTTCTAAAATGATCGACTCGTTGCTCTGTTCCAGCAATTGAGCCAGTTTTGGTACAGTCAGGAAACTGCTTTGCAACTTGCGAAGGAAGCCATTGCGGCTGCTGGAGAACGAGGCAGGTGAGATCCAGAGTTGGCCTCTCTTTTGTCTTCGGACCTAAAGTAAAATTTGAAATGTCCTTCCTAGTTGAGCAATGGTTTGTAAGAAGTCTGAACCCTATTCTGCAAAATCCGTGGTTTGCAGAACATGATGAGTTAAGAACTGCTTCAGGAGGGATACACAGAAATCCATCCGTAGGGTGTCCTACCTCTGTTCTTTATTTCAGCGTTTTCTAACCTGTTTCTTACCTTTATACCTCTAAAGTTTGCTTTAAAAGGAAGAAGTCTTAATCTTTGACTTTTAAAGTTTTAAGAGTACAGGTTTTCGGGGTGCCTTGCTGCCTCCTTGGTGGAGCACGAGACTCTTGATCTCAGGGTTGTGAGTTTGAGCCCCACGTTGGGAGTAGAGATTACTTTTTTTAAAAATTAAAAAGAAAAAGAATATAGGTTTTCTGTTTGTTACTTCGGTTTTTATTTTCATTGGAATTTTGTGTGCATATAAAGTCAAATGGTGCTACAAGGCTTGTCCAAAAAAAAAAAAAAATCAATTGTTTGCTGCCCCCTTGTAGGCTTCACTCCCCTTTTCTGCTCCCTTTCAGTGGATGCTTTTGGTATTTACAACCGTATTTCTAAATGCATGTTTATATTGGCACGTCTTGATCTATCACCTGTAGACATTATTCCTTGACTTCTCACTATGGAGTGTGAGGATTTAGCTTTCTCTCATACTCCGCACATATGCATGCTTTCTGTCTACGCTCCTGGTAGACTTCTGTCCTGATTTTGGTTAGGACAGGGTTTATCTTATGCCAACACAAATGTTCCTTACAGCTGAGCCTATGCTCTTCCTTTTCTGTATGATTTTTCATTTTCCTGAAGACAGTAGTTCTTATATTTTATGTATATCTATGTTCATATCATGAATTAACTCTCAAGGTCTCCTCCAGTTATATGAACCTACTATTGGTTAATTCAGAAATGTTTCAACTCCATGAGAAAAGTTACTCCTGAGGCTTTACAAGCTTCTCTTATCCAGACTGGTGGATTTCCAGCTTTGCTACCAGTCTTACCTTGACGTCGCCCTTCACCATCACACTGTGGAGCCCTTTTACCTCTCTTTTGTTCTGGATTCCCGTTTCCTGTACCCCAGCTCTTTTTTTTTTTTTTTAAGATTTTATTTATTTATTTATTTGAGAAAGAGAATGAGAGAGCATGAGAGGGGGAAGGGTCAGAGGGAGAAGCAGACGCCCGCTGAGTAGGGAACCTGATGCGGGACTGATCATGACCTGAGCTGAAGGCAGTCGCTTAACCAACTGAGCTACCCAGGCACCCCTCCTGTCCCCCAGTTCTTAGTTTACAGTCTTGTTTTGGTTGGTACGTCCTTCAATAGCTTCCGCAGAACCTTTTACACCTTTCATATCTGCAAACACTTTTATTCTATCCTTCCTCCTGACTGCAGTCGTGTTGTTGGGTATCTCTTCTAGGTTTTGAGGGCATTGCCTCACTGCCTCCAGGTTTCCATAGGTGCTGTGAGAAACCCAACGCCACTTTGATTTCTTGTGGGAAACCGTGTTTTCCCGCTCCTGCCCCCTGCAAGCTTCAGGTTTTCTCTTAATGCCAGTCCTTGGGGTGTCTTGCTGTGGCACTTTCATCTTCTGTACTGGGTAGAGAACCCTTTCATGCTCTTAACTCAGGCCCTTCAGTCTGGGGAAAGGTTTCTGCCACAGTTGTGGAGGCTCGGAGGGGGAAGAGAATCCTGGGAACAAGTTTCTTCTTTATTAAATAGACCTTTCAGTGAATCCTCCTGTTTTTAGCCCCACCTTCACCCCCACTTCTTGAATCACCTGGTTGTGCAGCTACGTGAGCTTTTGGGGGAGCTTTTGGGGGTGCTCTGATGTAAACGAGGTTGCTTCTCAGCTTACCCGGCCACCAGTTTAGGATTCGGTTTCTTGGGTCTGCTGAGCCAAATACCACCCATCCGTTTGCTTTTCTACTTCTTAAGGGGATTTTTGTTTGGTTGGTTGGTTTTTGTAGTTTTGGGTCTCCTCTCGACTTCTCTTTGCTCTTGGCAGTTTATGCTTAAGCAACAAAACGAAACTGTACTTATGTTTTATTTAATAGGTTTTCATGAGGGAGCAAATGTAAATGAGTGTGTTATATCTGCTATCTTTAACTGGAAGTCCTAAGTTTTTCATTTTGCTGCTCTTTTTCTTTTAAATTATATATAGATGTTTATTAGGTTTTTCTTAATGACAGTGTTTTTACACATACTTTCTTTTTTTCCATTAATATAAGGGCTTTGGAGGAAGTTTTTTATTTTTTTCTGAAAGGCATCTTCAGTATTTTTGGGAGCTGTTGTCGTAATATTCCAAACGAATAACGGTAGCATTTATCGAGCCCTTACTGTGTGCCCTGTCTACTGTACGCATGCTTTACAGGGGTCATCCCATTTGATGCTCCGTTATACTCTCCATGGTAAAGAGAGACTCCGAGGCCCCCCAGATGATGTCTCCTGCAGAAGGTCACCCACCGGTGAGTGGCAGAGCTGGGCCTGCTGCAGGATAAATGACACCATCTCCCCCAAGTTTACTGCCATTCCGCCCTCAGTCCCTCTTGCACTCCGGACCACTTTCCTTCTGCCCCTAAGTACAGCTTTGGAATTTCATGGTGGAGATCTGCTGGTGACAAACTCTCAGATTTTGTCTGAAACTATCTGTATCTCACCCTCTTTCTCAGGAGATACTTGCACTGTGCATCTAAGCCAGGGTTGCTGCTTGTTATCTTTGAGCACAATGCGAACATCGTTCCATCCTCTGCCTCTCTCTGCCCCCTGGAGCTCTGGCAGCAGCCTGGGCTGGGGCTCTGGTGGCCCTTGTCTCTCTGGGATGGAACATGTGTGTTTCTCACAGAAGCGTGTGTGACATCGCCAGGGTGTATCACATGCTTCAAGTGCACTGGGGCCAAGAAGCCTTTTTAGCTGGGCACGGGAACCCAGCTGGTACATGGAACACGGTCTCTGTTCAGAAATGCATCTCCAGTTTTAAGGCTCTAATTTTTAAAAGGAGTACTTTTTTGAATGATATAAATGATGAAAATCTAAAAGTTACAAAGGGGATTGAGGAAAAAGTCAATCTCCAGAGCCCTGGTTCCCTTCCATGAGGCAGTTGTCTCTGGCTCTGTGGATCTCCCAGAGACCACTGGTGCATCTGTAAGCATATATTCTTACACCCATGCAAGCTTGATCTCTGTTTTTCAACACAGTAGTGGGGGTGGGGGGATGGGGTAACTGGGTGATGGGCATTAAGGAGGGCACGTGATGGAATGAGCAGTGGGTGTTATATGCAACTGAGGAATCACTAAATTCTGCCTCTGAAACTAATAATAATAATAAAAAAGCATCGTTTACACTTATTCCTTGAGTATCTTGCAGAGTAATGACTACGTAGCATTCCATTTTAATAGATGTACCACAGTCAACTCAGTAATTCATATTTAGGTTACTTCTAGCTTATTTAGTAGTTGGTTTTAAAGTTAAATGTTGGAGCACTACCCATTCATAAACTAGGGACTGCTTATAATGAAATAGATTCTTTGATTTCCTTATACAGAAAAGCAGAAATTCAAAGTAGCTGGTCTGCACTGAGGTCAAATTTTAGGGTATCTTCACAGAAAACAAGTTATTGAGGCAATCATTTGGGGTTTTTCTTTCTAAATTATGAATATTACAAAGTAACTTCAAAATATTTAATTTGAGACTAAAAGTATTGGAAATAAATGTTAAAACAAAGACCAACGTGAAAATAATAAGCAAATTGAAGCCTTGGGCTATCTAACTTTTTTCCTAATGTGTTCCTAATGTTTTACATTTTTTGCTATAAAAAAGCACAGTTATTCTTTCTTATGAGTTGCAGGATTTTTAAACACCAGATTCCTTACAAGTGAGGCAGTGTAGTTTTCTCTTGAAATTTACTACCTTTACATTAGCTTGCACTCTGATTAAAATCTGAACGCAAGGGCCTGTATTTTCTTAGAGAAGTGGTTGTTACTGAACACCGTAAGCTATCCATTAAAGATCTTTCAGGAGTTTGTTCCTTTTATTTTCTAGAATAGCCTGTGTGAGCGCCCCCAGTGTTTACCAGAAACTGAGAACTCTACACAGAGAAGACTTTTCGGTATACATCTTTGAATATGACAAAAGATTTGCCATATACGGAGAGGAGTTTATCTTCTATGATTACAATAATCCATTGGATTTACCTGAAAAAATTGCCGCACATAGTTTTGACATCGTAATAGCAGATCCCCCCTACCTTTCCAAGGAGTGTCTCAGAAAAATGTCAGAAACCATCAAGTATCTGACTCGGGGCAAGATTCTGCTGTGCACAGGTGGGTGCTGGATTGTGTGTCTCAGGGACATTGATGACGGGGTCTTCTAGCCTTAGGTTTCAGGAGTTGGAAGAAATCTCAGAACTCAAAGCCTGAGTCCACCTACTGTGTGACCCTACACAAGTCGCATAACCTCTCTGTGCCCGGGTTTTCTTATCTGTAGATTGGGACTGATAATACTACTGCCTTTCAGCATTACTGGAATTAAGGGATATGATACACGTAAGGTGGGGTCTGGCCCTTGGTGAGTGTGCTGTGTTATTTTTACTCCTTCTCATCAGGAATAGTAGCAGTGTTTGATCCAGCCTCTACACTTGATGAGAGAGAAACGTGGAATCGATAAGGTTAAAATGAATTGCCTAGGGTTACAGAGCTAGACATTGGATTAGATTTATTTAATCAGCGGAAGAGTTTTCTTACTGGTGAGAGTGATGTACTTTCTGAAGGTGGATATATAGAGGCTTGGTGGAGAACTAGCACATTAACTCCTGACCAGCTCCGTTGGGGGGCTGCTGTTCAGGCCCTGGGTGCTGCCGAGGCCCCTACCCCTCAGGCTGGGCTGAGCAGGGAGCCTGAGCTGCAGGGAGTCTGTTCTCCATTGTGTGTCAAGAAGGGGGCTCTGGTTCTCCCAAGTCATGTTTACTTAAGGCTTATTAAGTCAACAGTTGTTTGCTAGCCATTTGTGCCGGCTGACAGGCTGGCGCTCTGACCTCATGGAGCATACCTTTCGGTTTTAGGGGCTAGGTTAAAAACAGTAATAGACCGGACAGAAGAGATGAATGACCAATTCTGGTAAGTGTAGTGAAAGAATCAGAGGAGGGCAGAGTGGGCACTGAGATTGACCCGTGCTCTTGAGATGGGGCTGGGAGGGCTCCTGGAGGAGCAGCATTCCAGTGGAGACCTCAGGGGGTGGCCCCCCCGGGGTGGGGGGCAGGGAAGAGGTTGTAATTCCAGGAACCAGTGTCTGAGAGCCCCCCTGGAGTTTTCCTCCTCTCCCTGGTCCTTGGAGGGATGAGGGGAGCGCAGCCCAGGGCTGCACAGGTACAGGGAGCATCACTGAAGCCAGGGGAGGGACGAGAGGGCCCCTACACTGATGGCCCGATTTGGGACTGTCCTTTAAAGGAGGCGGCCTTCAGCTGACGGGATCCAGTTTGCCTAAAGAAGTGTGCTTTCGCGTGGTGCTGGAAGGGATTTAAGGTGGAAGTGAAAGCAGCCCCCACCCCAGGGTGTGTCCAGCAGAGACCTGGTGTGCACAAGGTGTGGCAGTAGCAAGGAGGGCGGGGAGTAAAGATACCCTTCCAGATGGAGGTAGAAGAGCTTGCTATGCTCAGAACGTGGAGGAAAGGGGTGAATCCGGGGCGGGTCACTGGCTGGAGAAGCGCTTCCTGCGATGGGATGCCCGGGAGAGGTGTTCCCCCGCCCTCAGAAGTGTGTCCACAGCGGTGGCCATGTGCCAGGCAGTGGGTGAGACGCGCGGAACACTCAGCCAAAACTTGTGCGAATGTATTCCCACGAGTTTGCAAGATCAGGTATTACTGAGAAAGGGGGGTGTTCTGACTCAAATTTGGAAAATACTAGTTCTTAGTAATTATTTTTACTTTCCTTATGTTACTTTGTGGAATATAACTTTATTTCTAAACTTGTCTAAGTGTCTCAGTTTTGCAGAGGTAGGAAAACCATTTATTAAATGAAAAAGTAGGTAATTTGCAAATGTGTTGAAGAAAGTAAAAAGGGATATAAAGAATTGACCTTCCCCTGTATTTGTTGAAGGATATTGTCAACTTATTACTTCGTGTATTCTAGTCTAGAATCCCTCCACCGCTGGCAATGGCTCTGTGGTTGGGATTTCAGGCTTTGGGTTCACTGGGTTTGTTCCTTCAGGTGCCGTCATGGAAGAAGAGGCAGCAAAACTTCTTGGCGTGAAGATGTGCAAGTTTATTCCAAAACACACCCGAACCTTGGGAAATGAGTTTCGCTGTTACGTGAATTATGATTCTGGGCTAGACCGTGAAATCTAAATGCAGATAGTAATATAATATGGTAAAGGATCTTGTGTGACATTTCTCTCTTATTATTTCCTTGGTAGATTGAAAAGTTATAACCTCCTCCCCTCCCCTGCAAAGTGGGGCTATCCCTGGCCTAATTTTCAAAATAAAGAATACAACATCTCATTATGAGTTCCTTATTGCAGGCATCTCTCTCAGTTGCTCTTGCCAACTTGAATGCATGGAATTATAGTGGGAAGAGATCTTAGAACCTATCTAAAATCTGCTCTCCTCATCTGTACTTCGGTAAAAAACCGAAGTACAAACAGCTTAGTAACTTGACCAACACCTGAATTAGGACCTGGGCCTCTGCCTCAGGCCATCTGCCCCCTTAAAATGGGCCTATTCTGACTCTACCCAATAGACCACTGATTCTTCACAGCAGCTTTCCCGGGGTGTCGTAGGACTTGTGAAGGGGCTGGCCATCTGCTCCAGCCCCTCAAGGAGACACAACTTGTGTCCATAAAAGAAGTTGATAATCTTTGGAACCTTGAAAGCGTCCTGGATTTTTCCTCTTCGCGCCGGTTCTTCGAGGGATGACAGGACGTAGCCCAGGTGCTCTCTGTGAGCTCAAGCCTCTGCACCCTCAACTAACACCGCAGCAAATGCTCCAAGCCCCCTGAGAACTGACAGTGCCATCTGCAAACCAAACACTACAGCAAAGAGGAGATGAGAAGCATGCTGACTGTTCTATTTCAAAGATTATTCATCATTCATCCACACCACAGAAAATTACTGATACCTGCAACTTGGATGGATTTCAAGGGCCTTGTGCTGAGTGAAAAAAACCAATCCCCAAAGGTTGCATACTGTGTTTCATTTATGTAACATTCTTGAATAGAGAGCAGATTGGTGGTTGGCAGAGGTCAAGATGGGGCTGGGGGAGGAGGATGGGTGGGACCAGTAAAGGGAGATCTTAGGGAAAATGGAACTCTTCTGCACCTTGATTGTGCAGTGGTTACACACAGCTCCACAGATGGCGTGACACAGAACACACACTGGCACTCGCACACAACGCTGGTGAACTCTGAGTGAGGTCTGGGCGGTGCGCAGCGTCCAGTTCCTGATGGGGAATCTGTGCTTGGTTAAGATGTTCTCATTGTGGGCAACTGGGTAAAAGATACACAAGACCTCTCTGTAGAATTTTTGCAATTTCCTGTGAATCTGGAATCATTTCAAAATAAAAACTTTAAAAAGAGGGAGTTAGGAATAACACTTCCCCACCTCAGATGACTTCCTTCGCTAACAAAACATGAAAGGAAGTGCCAAGCAGAGCTTTATTTTCTCTCTGACATGGCTGCCAGCAGGTTTCCACAGAAGCGCTCTGGCTGCCCGGGTGCTCGCGGTGGACATGGAGGGGGGAGCAGGATACCCACGTCTGCTCTTGAAAATCACAGTCTGTGGGGTGGTTACTGCGGCGAAAACCCAGCCTGTCCTGGGGAGCCTCGTGCCCAAGCACCAGTGCTTAGGAAATTGGGGGGCGGGGGGCTTGCTTCTGTCTTTCTTAGCTCTCGATGGTCCTACTTTGGGATAATTTTTAATTTACTTTAAAAATCACTAGGTACTTTTATGAGACATTTATATTTTTATCAGTATATCAGCACCTGGCCCATATGACGTATTCAATAAATGTTCTTTAAAAAATACCCCTACCTTATTATTTCCTCGTGAGTCAGTTCACTGAAAATCACCTAGGCCAATAACAAATTTTAGTAACAAATCATGTATGGAAATGTCATGTGTAACTTAGGAACTGTGGGCAAGTTGCAGCCTAGAAATACAGAATTGTAGTCACCCTAGAAGTCTAGCGCTTAGATGAGGAAGAGAAACCTTATTTCTTCGTGCAAGGTGGAGGAGGGAAGGCTCGGAGCTTGACTCATTCAACATTTAATTACATTGTTGTATAATAAGCAACCCACATATGTTTTATTGCTTTGGACCCCTTGTGATTTTAGCAAACCTGTGTTCACATGGGATCTGCTCCTGGATCTCATAAAAGGTCTGCCGCTCCGCCTCTGCGACCCTCAGGGACAGGAGTTGGCTGCCTGACAACACGCCGGGCTGCCGAGCAGACGGGGGGTGGGGCGGGTGCGCACTGCACGGCACGCGTGACACAAGCTTCCTGACTTCTTAGGAGGCAGCCTCACCTCTTACACCCGACCAAAGCACTTAAAACTCAGAAGAATATTGTAAGAGACACCTTTTTAAAGTCCTTGCTAATTCAAAGATTTGCACTGAGACACAAAATAACCATAGCATGAGTGGAAAGAAGATAATTTCTGTGTTGCTGATAATTCAGAAGTCCATGAAATGACTTAGCGGGGTCGTTTGGGGGTGATGGGGAACCCTGACAGCTGGAACAAATGCCAGAGTCACTTGGAAACCCCATTTCCCATGAGAACATCATGCTCTTCCCTTCCATTCCTCTCTCAAATGACCCTCTTCTCCCGTTGCCTTGCTAAAAGACCTGCAGCAAACCGAGAAGTTTGGGTAACGTCGACCCCTGAGTGTGGAACTGTTGGCATTTGTGATGTGCTTTGATTGGTATTCCCAAATGATTTTTTTTTTTAAATTTTTTAATTTCTTTATTCGACAGAGATAGAGACAGCCAGCGAGAGGCGGAACACAAGCAGGGGGAGTGGGAGAGGAAGAAGCAGGCTCATAGAGGAAGAGCCTGATGTGGGGCTCGATCCCATAACGCCGGGATCACGCCCTGAGCCGAAGGCAGACGCTTAACCGCTGTGCCACCCAGGCGCCCCCAAATGATTTTGTTTTTAATCAAACAAGCATACAGTAGAAATATTGTCAGCTGGAAAAAAGCTTCAGTAACCAGCAAGGTACGTCCATCCCCAGGGTTGCTCCGTAGCCCTCCCGAGAGGATTACTTGAAGGAAACATCAGCACCGTGGCACTGGGACAGGGGAAGGAAGCCGTGAAATCCCACTAGCGAAGTGTGCTGCTCTGGGAAGCTGGGTCGGAAGCGGCCAGGTCAGCGCTCACTTCACTGTGAGCACCAGGGAGCGGGGTGACCGGGTGACCGAGCCCCACGCGGGAGGGGCTGCTCCTCAGCTTGGGCTGGCAGAATGTTCCCCCGATGGTTGATGAGCACAATAATCACCAATCTCTGCTCCAAAAAACCCCTGTAGTTTTAATGAGGGAACAAAACTCTGTCCCCAAAACTCTTATTATTCCCTGAAACAGTATCCCCCCAGACTGCATCACCACCCTCTCCCTCCAGCATGTACCTTTTTTTTCATGTTTTTAATTTCTGTTAACATTCACTCCAACATATTCTATCTGGTCGCTGCGGCCTAGTGATAGATTTTTTAAACTTTTATACAAAAAGTCATCTTAATGATCTAGCCTTGCCAAGGCAATAAACATAATATGAAGAAAGAATAGCTTGATATTTATTTTCAATGTAGCTCACGAATCACTGGGGCCAATATGTCCTCAGGCCTCCTGTGTGCAGGCGCTGTGTTTTGCAGGTGGTGCTCAGGCCTCACAGTGACTGAGGGACGGGCACCATCCATTTCCAAGGGACCGAAGTGTGGCTCAGGTTCTCGGCCAGCACTTCCCGTGCGGAGCGGCCGCCGACGCCTCAGTGTGCTCTCACCGCCAGGGCAGGGTCTACTCTCGGCTGAGGACCGAGACCTCGCCTGCCTCACAGGGGGCTCCCAGGGGCTCGGTGCCTGGAAAAGGGCAAGTGCTCAATAAATATTAAGTGGGTGAACATTCCATTCAGAGAAAACACACAAAGAAAGGTTGCCTTTCTGGTTCCATAGAATGGAAAGCTAAATTTCTTCTGCGGGAAATGTGTTACCTTTTCACAAGCTAATTAAACTAATAAAAATAAAACCATGATATTTTCCCCAAATGTCCACTCTCCTTAAGTCTATTCTCCTCTGATGTTTGCACTATTAATATCTGAGGAGTAGCTGGAAAATGTTACCTCGCAGTGGCGATGACCGGAACGATTACCCAAGCCACTGGTTTGAAGAGCAGTTTTTCTTTTTAATTTATGGATTTGATGTTATCTTTGAGCTAGTGATGAAAGATTGCTCTGGACACGAATGTATTCCAGATATGCTACCACTCGTGATACCTTTTTTCCTACACACACCACTCCCCCAGAGGTTGAATGAAGAAGTGAAATTTCCCAGATTGATTTTACAGAACCATCCATGGCTGGCACTTTCAATTTTGAATGTTTGAATTTTTGGAAAATTGGATTTTGCTCGGCAATGTATTTTTCACGTACAACTTCTGTCAGTACAAGTTGAAAGTTCTCTCAGTGAACCTTCCATCTAGGTCAAACTAAGGCTGATACTTCGTAACTAGGGAGCTAAAGCTCTGTTACTGACAACTGAAGTTTGAGGGTGAAATACATGTAAATAAGGGACACTTCTTGGGTTGTTTGGGGTGTCACACAAGAGAAGAGAGACTGACTTTGCAGGAGTAGTTGATCTTTCAAAGACCAAATCAGATCTTAGTTTAAACTTCAACCATAAAATTAAGATAAAGTGAAGACGAAAATAGTTTCCTCTAAAAATGAGTTGAGCCCATCAAAGCCAGGTCCAGAGAGAAATGCACACAGCCAACATGCCCTTCACCTACAATTGCTTTAATGATTTAAAAAGAACTTCTCGCTTCTACAAATAATTGTGTTCAAGGACAAACTTTCAGCCTACAGAAGAGAGTACGGTTTTAGCTCACATTGCAGGATGTAGAAAAAGCCCCCGATGCTGATTTCTGGAGAGCGTAAGCTGGCCTGCTTCTCCTCATATTCAGCTAGTTTCTGAAGCCCTTGAATCTAAGCTAAGACTTGGATTCTTCTGAGAACTGGCAAAGAAAGATAGCACATTCCACCTCTTGCCTTATCCCACCACCTCTTATTTGGCCCCACTTACTTTCAAAAGTGAAAAAGTGTTTAATTGTATACATCTGGGGCCATTTATATCCTCACGAACAATCCATGCTTGAGGTTTCTGGAATCCCTGGCCGGTGTGGGGTGAGCTATGCCTCCTGTGCTTCCCTTGTATTCACGTAGCAGCCTATGAAGATCTTCACTGGAGGTCACATTCAGCCCTGTCCATCTGGTTATGGTCAGCAACTGGGGACGGGACAGGCAGAATTCAGGGACTTGGGCCCCAGTGCCAGCTAAAAAGTTTATCTGAGGATTCCAATTGTGCTTCTAAAAAGTCTTGCCAGAGGAAGTAAAAACAGAACGGTTATAAAATACATGTCAAGTAAAAAAATTTTAATATACTCAAAATTCCTAATATAGTTTCTGCCTCATTGAAAACATTGAACAAAAAAGTAGGTATATATTCTTTTTTTTAAAATAACATTTCTTTTAGAAGCACCTATCTACCACCTATCTTGGGGGAGGCTCGCTCTTCTCAGAGCATCCTAACAGCACGCGGCACTGCAGCTGGGGGGTGGGGGAAGGGTCTGAGCCCGGAGGCCTATGGAGGGAGGACTACGGAGGGAGGACTACAGAGGGAGGACCACGCAGGGAAGAGCACGGAGCCACTTCTTCGCGTGCGAGGCTCCAGCCACCCTCGGTGGGCCCTGACCCTACACTCCCTGCCCGCTGCCATGTACCCGGGCAACCTCCCGGCAGCCTTCACCGACCCTGTGCTTGTGCCTAAAAGAAAACCAGGGGATGGTGCTGTGTGAGAGTAAGCCGCCAAGCAGGCTCGGTCGGAAGAGCTCTCCAGCTCAGCTGTTTTCATGTACTGGTTCGCGTCTTCGTTTTCGCCGAACCAGCCCGAGCGCTCCAGGGACAGGGGCCTCGCAGGGCTCAGGGCCGGCCCGGCTTGTCGCCGGGGCTGAGCAGGAGCTTGGTGCCCGGCTTGTCCATGCTGGAGTTGAGGCTGTCTGCCTCCTTCTCGGGCTCGGGGACGCAGGTGCAGCCCACCGGCACGGTGACGTACTCCTCCGCGTACACCGAGCGGCCGCCCGCGCAGGCCGACGTCCGCCGCAGGATGACGGTGGGCATGTACACCGGGGCGCTCCGGAAACGCAGATCCTCTTCCCCGAACAGCCCGGTCAGGCAGCCTCTGCACAGGCAGTAGGCCTCGGGCAGGTACTTCGGGTACCTGGCGGGGTCGTAGGAAATTCTGCAGGGAAGAGAGCAGGCTTTAGTTCATGCTTTGGAGCAACAGGAGTACATCGCGTGCCGAGCGACGGCAGCTTGTCATCAGAAAGTGTTGAGATCATTGATTAAGGGAGCAGAAGAAAGGTGGGGCCCAGACAATTCATCCCACGGTTGTTTAAGGGGGACATTACGGAGGAGCCCTGGGTCTCCATTAGTGACCAGACACAGCTCTGACCTTTTCTTTGGCCCCACCTTTCATCCCACGATCTTCCGTGCAAGATCCTAACTTAAACAGAGGCACCATATGACTTTGCTGTATGTTAAATGAAGACAGTTTATAGCTCTTGTTAGGCCATTCCCTAAAAATGCTTTCTGTGCTAATATACATAGAAAAGTAAAATGTATCTGCTCACGTTCAAGACTGAAATTCATTGGCAAAGTGAAGAGATGTACAATGAAGTATGTTCAGACCCCCCAGTTACACCCTGGCAGAGGCGGTAGGGGACACGCGGGAGGTGGAACGGCAGGTCAGCGAGCCGCATGCGCACTGACGGGTGACCACACGCACCCACCAGAATATGAGACGCCGTCTCTGCTTCCGGCCACAACTCCAGGCCTGAGCCCCAGAGCCGTGGTCCCTAAGGCCCAGATCTGCCTCCCCTCCAGACACTGGCCTGTGCAGCCCCAGACGGGGGCACATTCACCAGGGCGCTGCCCACACCGGTCCCCAGGAAGGGGCCACCTCCGCAAGAAGCTAGCTGGCCCAGGTGCCAGACGGTGCAGACTCTGGCCACCTGGCCTCTGACACAGCTATCAGCAAAGGCAGCTGCAAGACATCTGTCCAGAAGGTCACAAGGTGGGCCCTGTGTCTGTCAGGGCCTGTGTGCCTTCCGGGAAGGGGCCAAAGCCATGCTGGGGAGGCAGATTGGCCAGCCTGGGACATTTGAGAAGTGAGTGCTGGTTTAAATGTGGTCATATCCATTCTCCTCCAAGACTCTCTATTTTCTAGTCAGATGCCAAGAACCGATGTCGACACCTACAAAACAGCTTGCTGCCACAATGCCAGGGGAGTCTAGGGCTTGGCTGGCCGGATGGCTCCCTGGGAGAAAAAAAAACAAACCACCTTCAGACAGGACTCTGCCCTCTGCCACTATCCCCTGCAACCAGCCAAGAGGTCAAAGCTGTGTCTGGTCACTAATGGAGACCCAGGGCTCCTCTGTAATGTCCCCCTTAAACAAGGAGGGACTGTCCCCATTTCTCATGGGATTGCCATGACCCCAAATTCTCATTGCCATCAATCTCCCCACTTAAAACACGTGCAATCCTCTTACAAATGTTTCTCTTTCTTCTGGAGCTGAGTCTTAGGGACCCTAAACTCCTGGAGTCAGAACTCAGGACTTCTAACCTCTTGAGCAACACACACACGCTTGTAGACCCACAATGTGCCAAGTCCAGGAGGGCCCCCCAAAGTGCTATGCCAATGGAAGTCTATGATATAAATTTTAAAAATTGATGTATGCCTAGAGGTTTTTACAGCCAAAAACTTGAGATGTGTATGATCTCTCATCCAGGTTTCTGGACAGCAGAGTGTGGCTCCACAGAGAGGGACAATGATCCGGGCTGGCCTTCACCCTCCATGGCTTGCACAAGTTTTATGTCCTTCAGGAGGAAACCCCTCTCGACTAGTTCTCTCATAAGTCCTCATTGCTAACATCTAAAATTCATCCACAAAGTTAAGAAATTTCCAGTTAAGAAGTATGATTGGGCCATCCAGTTAAAGAATGGGGATTAGGGGGATTGGAAAAAGTAGGCGGAGACCAGTGGGGTGTCCAAAAGAGCTGAGGATTTCTTGCAGAAAGGAGTTAACAGCTGATGGATGGGCAGTGCTGACTGGGGCCAACTGTGGGCATATCGGGTGGGGAGGCAGAAACCTGAATGGACTTGAAGCATGGGAGGGACAGGGTTGTTACACTGTTTGGCCAAGAGGTTTCTCTGTTGAGGAGTTCATGTCAAGAGGCAAGTGTTAACTCTTAGTGGCAGGATGAGGGGGGGTGGCTCCAGATGTGTAAGGAAAGTACAAGGGTTTCTTTTTCTGTTTGGATCCAACATCTTTAGACATTGTGGACTGAAGCCTGATTGGGTGGGGAAGAGTCTAGAAATGGTTATCTTCAAGCAGCAACAAATGTACTCACTGCCAACTAAATGCCATTTACACAGTACGCAAGAACTCAGGGAGCCATGCCTCCCAGAGCACAGAGCTGGGGTGCCTGCCCGGGCACAGCAGTGGGGGGACTGGGTAACACCTGCCACGCGCAGACAGAAAGGAGGCCAGTGAGGCCAGGAGCCAGTAGTTAAACTAGAGGACCCAGCCCAACCTGCCACTTGAGCTTTCTAAAGCCAAGAGGGACATTTGCAAGTCCTTCGCCACTGTTTGATTGTGGGGGATGAGGTCAGAGGAAAAGTCAGCAGTGACTCCATGGCTTCCCGTCGGGGTGACCAGAAGAATGGGAGTAGCAATGGTGGTGGTGCGGGAGCAAGGAGGCCTCAGGCCTGGGCGTCCCTACTGGTGGTTGAGCGCTCAGGCACAGACACCTTCACCTCCCTTCTTGCTGTTGTACGACAAGGGCAGAGTCAAGGGTGAAGGCTAATAAATCTGTTATGTGCAAAAAGGAACAGGGCGGGGTGGGGACTGTCTACACAATGTAAGTCATCTCTGAAGCCAAAACATTGAAATTTATACTGATTTTGTCTGTTCATCCTTCCCTCCAACATGAACACAAAAATAGTAGTTGAAAATATTTTTTAAGCTTCTCATCACTACTTTTTCCTCAGTTCTGCCGTCAGGAGCTTTTGGAACATAATGAGCTTTATTCTTGCAAGGACTGATAAAGCTGTCCACCCTTACCATTCCAACTTTTTCAACCTCCTCTGTAAAGCCTTGCTCCTACCCCCATCTGGGGTATGTGGAGGCATAGCTGTGGGGGGACAAGTCAGGACAAATCCAAACTCCTTTGCTTTGCCTTCAAAGGCCTCCACAGCGTGGTCCCTACTACATACCTTTCCAGCTTCCCCTCATGGTCTCCTCGCACATCCAAGCCTCTGGTCATCCCAAAGTGGAATGTCCCTCGCACGTGCTGCAGCTAAGCTTTTGCTCAAGATGCCCTCTCCCCAAAACCAATATCAAATCTTGCCATATTTTAAGGTCCAAGTCAAATCATTAAGAGTTTTCAAATTTCCTCAGCCAAATTCATCCTCTTTATCCCCCATATTCTCATAACACTTGGTACCTGTGAGATAGGGCAACCCTTTTTCGATGTTTTCCCCTGGGAGGGAAGATTCAGGGCTGTATTTTTACTCATCCTTGTGCCCTAACATGAGAGTAAGAGTTTGGTAGATGGTGAGCTGGTAATGGTGAGTCTGGGCTCCACAGCTCTCTGTCCTTCATACCCTCAAGTCCATATAAAGCCCTAACTTAAAGTTTGAAGGAAAAGGAATTTATACTATTCCCAGTCACCTTCAATATTTATTCAGCAACACCTAAGTGCCAGTGACGTTTCAGGCAACGCGGATAGAGATAAAACACAGATCTACTATCCAAGGACTCACCATCTGGGGGATAAATGTACTGAGTTTTCATCCAGCCCTGGCGACTGGGAAGACTTCTGGCAAAGGTGGTTCCTGGGTGGATTCATCCAGATAAGGAAGGGAGAAAGGGCAGTTAGGACAGAGGGCAGGGCCGAGAGTCCAGGGACCATGTCAGTGTTAGGAACTGTGGCACAGGAGGGGAACTATAAGATGATGCTGGGGTCATCTATGGAAGTTGGGTCATAAGGGGCCTCAAATTCAACATGAGGAATTTGGATTTGACCCTGACGGCAATGGGGAGGATATTAAAAATGGAAGTGACCCAATCAGATGGAATTTTAGACAGATCTTCCAGACTACAGAGTAGAAGATGGTCTGGAGCCCAAGAGACAGGCACTGGCTGAAGGTGGAGATTTTTAAAATTATTAGCATATCGATGGTGATTAAGATCAGTCAGGAAAGTGTATGGAGAAACACAAAATGAAAGACAGGGAAAACCAACTTTTTTTTTTTTTTAAGATTTATTTATTTTAGAGAGAGCAAGAGGAGAGGCAGAGCGAGAGGGGGAGAGAGAGAATCTCATGCACACTCCCCACTGAGTGTGGAATCTGATGTGGGGTTTCATCCCACAACCCCGAGATCATGACCCAGGCTGAACTCAAAAGTTGGACACTTAACCATGCTTCCGGGAAAACCAACTTTTAAGAGAGAATATGTCTCACTGTGGAGACTGACAGAATCAGCAGTGGCATTCCCCGAGGCAAGGAAGGCAGACACTTAAGAGCTGCTGGCCAAAAACTGGAACTGATTGGGCCAGTTTCCTGGAAATACAGGGACAGAGGAACCCGTTAAATCGCACTATGAGGATATGACCAACAGCATACAGAATGCTGGAAGTTCAGCACGTGTTTGTTCCAAGGTGGAAAGGGAAGGAGGGAACCCAAAAGAGCATTGAGTAGAGTGACACAAGTACCGGGGACATGTGGCATCGCTGACCTGCTTTACACCCACTGTCTCTGTGCAGTTGTGAATTTAGCAACTTTTTACTTGCATGTGTCTCCATTTGGATGAAAACTTATGGTTGCTTAAAAAAACATATCAAGCCCAAACTGAGGGTATTCCACAAAACAACTGACTGGTACTCTTCAAAAGTGTCACAGTCACAAAAAACAAAGAACTGAGAAACTGCTGCAGACTGAAGGCAGCTAATGGGCCTGACCACCAGAGGCCCTGTGTGAGCCTGGGTGAGGTCCTAGGGCAGACAAGGGGCGTTAGTGGGCCTGCTCTGAGTAAGGTCTCCGGATTCTAGGGTTATTATCAACAAACATTTCCTGATCTTGATAATTCTGCTGAGTTATGATGCTGCCATTTGGGGAATCTGGGTAAAGGGTACATAGGAATTCTTTGTACTAATTTCACAAAGGTTTTTGTTAGTTTGAAACTACTTCAAAATGTAGACTTAAATAATGTAACAGAAAAAATAGAGAAAAAAATTTCAAAGTTTTTTTTTTTTAAGATTTTATTTATTTATTTGACAGAGAGAGAGAGAGACAGCCAGCGAGAGAGGGAACACAAGCAGGGAGAGTGGGAGAGGGAGAAGCAGGCTTCCCGCTGAGCAAGGAGCCCGATGCGGGACTCGATCCCAGGACCCTGGGACGCTTAATGACTAAGCCACCCAGGCGCCCCAAAATTTAAAAGTTTTAAAAAACCACTTATGAGATAATCAGGGAAATTTGGGAACCTGACTGAATATTTGAAGATATTAGGGAAGTATTAACTTCCAGGTGTATTAATGGTATTGCATCGTTGTATTTAACAGAGTCTTTATCTTTCAGAGATACACACCAAATACATGAGTGTACACAGACACACAGACACGCACGAACAGTGCTAAATGTTTGTGAAGTTACAAAGTGCCCTGGGAATCTGCCAACTGGAAGGTTAGTAGTGATCATTAATTCAGCAGAAATTTTAAGCTCCCAAGGCTGGCACCGGGCAAGGGTACGGCCCCTCCACGAACACTCAAGCCAGCCCATAAGGTCAAAGCAAAGCAAAGAGCCCAGACCACTCCAAACATGCTGGAGGCTACGGCCCCAGGGAAGTCTGAGGCGGGTTTAGAAAAGGAGGGCTGAGCCGGAGGGAGGAGGGGGAGGAAGTGCTGAGCAACCCACACCCAGGCAGGAAAGCGGGAGACCATGCGGGTAGGAAACTGCCAGCAGGTCACGGCAGCTGGAATGACCTGTGCACATGCCTATGTGTGCAGGGGGCAGAGATTTAGTAAGACATGGGAGAGGTGGACAGGAGCCTTGAAGACCGGAGGATTTTACCTTGCAGATCATGGGAAGCCACGTGAAGACTGTAAACATGTAGAGACATGATCGGTGGATGTTTAGAAACCATTCTGGTAGTGGCATAGACCCAATTACAGGACAAAATCGGATTTGGGGCAGAAAGGTCAGGCACAGCCTCTTCTGACTCAGTTTCCTCCTCTGTAATGCTAGTGTGACCTAGGGGCATTAAAGATCCCGTTCCATTCCAAGTAACTGGGATTTATCTTTTCTATGCCCCAGGGTAGGCACATGACAATCCGTGTAACAATCCCCATCCCATCTGTTAATGATAGGCAGAACGGACAGTCACTTGGACGCTGTAATGGTCAGAAGGCTCATCATGTGACTAAAACTATCTGCCCCACCCCCATCAGCCGGCCCCCCAGGACCAAAGTTTCCACGGTCACAGTGACACTTCTGGGCTGAGGCATTATGACAAAGAGATACCTGCCTCCCCCTACCTCTGCCTGTACGTGGCACATAATAAGAAGGCACATGCATTGGTGGTTTTCAAATTGTGGTTTTATGACCACGAAGTTTCTCTTAAAATAGAAACGTGCTACCAAGGGGAGGGAGGGCAGACACAATGCATATCACACCCCTGACACCCAGTATGGTGGGTATTGATGCCAGCAAGTACCATGGAGACAGAAAGCACAAGACACACATTCTGAAGGACACTAGTTGGGGGGAGGTGGAGAAGAGATCAGGAGGAAAGGTCTGGAAGCCTCAGGACAGCCAGGGGACAGAGACAAACCTAAAGCCTGTCTCCCCAAACTCCTGCCTTAAGAGTCTGAGGAAATTATCGGGCTGGAGTGCTTTCTGGTTAAAGAAAGCTACCACAAAAATAAGACATCAAGAAACTCCAACAGGGATCCTTTTCTCTTAACCAAACATGGAAATGCAATCGAGTAAGAATCCTGCACGTCTGTCTTGCCTCCTTGTGAGCAATAATTCTTTTGTCTACATTTTCTGCATGCTGCTCTGTGTGGAAGCTTGGCACTGGAACATACTTGAAACAAACCAAGTTTTCCCCTCTGATGGGATCCAAAAGTGTCCCTGGGGCCACGTGTGAAGCTTGGCTTGAATGAGTGACAGCTGGCCCAGCTTAATCCAAGAACAAAGGACAAGTCCTCCAGGGATGATTAGAGGTGATGGAAACTGAGCTTGAAGAGGAATGTGAGTGACAGCGGAGACAGAAAAGAGCACTGCCCCTGGGACCCTGAAGTTGGTAGGAAACAATTCGAAGCGGTTCCCCAAGGACTGCCACCTGGAGAACAATGAGTACATTCCAGCAGACAGAACCGCAGCCACCCGATGTGCTCTCGAGCTGATGCCCAAGTATAGCTGTGGTATTTACTGGCACAAACTCATCGGCATGGCTCACCTTTCCACTTTGCAAAACATAAAATTATTTTGATCTCAAGACAACAGAGGCTAAGTATGATTGTTTCACAGCCACTCCAAGACCCCAAACCAATGGAACAAAGTTAGGGAAAATGCCGTCTCCAGTTCAGACTGGAGACCCATAAGGACTGAAATGGTCTAAGCGGCAACAAATTGCCTTAGTAGTCCTGGTTTGCCAGATCTTAAGGACAATGAGTTCAACTGTCAATTACTTTTTTAAAAAAATCAGGATGATGGGGCGCCTGGGTGGCACAGCGGTTAGGCGTCTGCCTTCGGCTCAGGGCGTGATCCCGGCGTTATGGGATCGAGCCCCACATCAGGCTCCTCTGCTATGAGCCTGCTTCTTCCTCTCCCACTCCCCCTGCTTGTGTTCCCTCTCTCGCTGGCTGTCTCTATCTCTGTCAAATAAATAAAATCTTTAAAAAAAAAAATCAGGATGAAAAGAAAAAGGTGGGGGGGCAGGATGGAGTCAATAAGAGTCTTGAACCTAAAATTTCAGTCCTCTTTGGTTACTAACAAATGACATTGGGCAAATCATTGCCTCTGTCTGGTTCTTTGCAACGGAGGGGATGGGTGAGTGACCAGGCTACTTCCTCCAGCTTCTTGATGGCAGGACTGTTAATGTGATATTTTTTATCAATGTTTCCTGCTTAGAAAGGGCAGCTGTAATGCATTTAGTTTCTGAGATTCTCTAAATTAAGCTATAAAGTGCAGTTCTAAGCAAAATCCCAGTAGAGTTTTTGTAGAACTTGGCATGCTGATCCTAAAATTCGTAGAAAAAGTCCAAGTATACTCAAGACGGTTTTGAAAAGGAAGGAGGGGGACTCACTTTACCAGATCAAGACCTTCTGAAACTATGGTAATACACAGACATCTAGCAGCCCTGTGGGAAAACTGAGGAGAACCAGCTTCACCTTCCCCAGAGCTAGTGCTGTGCAGAATACCCGTCTTTCCGCCCAGGAGGTGGGCAATAAAAAGAAGACTTCCCAGCTGTGGCTGTCAGACCACCTGTGTAAAAGCCATGTGGGAGTGCATTAAAAACACAGCTTCTCACACTTGACCCCCTGAACCAGGAGCTCCGCATGCCAACAAGCTGCCCACGTTGCTTGTCTTCCTCACTGGCGATCGGCAGAAGCCCATTCCACAGCACAGTCAACAGTATCTCCAAAGGTAGGTAGTCATATATTGACTGCGGTTAACAGCAAACAATTGGATGACTGCATTTTCCCAAAT
Source organism: Ailuropoda melanoleuca (assembly GCF_002007445.2). NCBI lineage: Eukaryota > Metazoa > Chordata > Mammalia > Carnivora > Ursidae > Ailuropoda > Ailuropoda melanoleuca. The sequence goes on along the minus strand of NC_048224.1, from coordinate 62,524,303 downwards.
ACACCCAAATTTCATGACCCTACCAGTGTAGGACCCCCTACGCTGAGAAATCTAACTAATGCATAAGGTCGCTGTTAACCAAGCAAGCGACTGGCATTGTAGTGAGGATGATCTCAATTATACTTCACTGGAGGAGCTTTCAAAACTAGTGATCACTATTCCCCCTCCCCCAGAGATTCAGAATTCATGGTTCTGGCATGGGGCCAGGGTGCTGGGATTTTTTAAAGCTCCCCAGATAATTCTAACATGCGGCCCTGGTAGAGGCCATTGGCCTCCAGATCTAAGAGAGATAATGAGTCACTGAGATGGGGTTTGTGTAACCTTCCTACCTCTTTTTCCCTTTGGAACCAGCCCCGCAGCTGGGAGGGGGATGGTTATGAGACTATGGGGGAAGGCATGATGCATGACAAGGCCCAGAGCTGCTATGGGAGGGCTCTGTTCGCAGGCCAGGGAGTAGCCAGGGTCATGAGGACAACGGTTTCCCTCTGCTGGAAAGCTGTGGCCAGCAGCCCCATCGGCTCCACCCTTTCTCCATTCCCTAAGGCCTAAGAAAGCCAAGATCTTCAATACATGCTGCCAAGGAGCTCTGAAAAATGCTCTTCTGGCCCCGACAAGAAAACATCAGTTGTGCATTTCTCCTGAAAGAGGACATGGAAAAATCAGCCTGGGAGAGCAAAGTCGGACCCGGCATGGATGCCCTGGAGTCAGAACCCCGGCGGATTTCACCTGGCCCTCTTCAGAGGCCAAGGAGAGCTAGGGGTCAGCCCTACCCCCAAGTGGGGACTGAAGTTGACTTTGGTGTGATCCTGAACTTGGCATCAAGGTCAGCCCTGAAGCTGAGCCAGTGAGGCAGGCTCCAGAACTGACCAGGCTCTCCTGCCAACAGGGCTGGCTCTGGGCTACTGGGAACCTGGAAGGACTCGGCCTGTCCGTCCTGTCCCTTTACTGAGAAGGAAACCAAGACACCGACAGGGTGAGGGGCTTAGGGCTCAACTGGCTTAGACCCATTCACTGCCCTGCCTGCACAGCCAAGCTGTGAGTCTGCTCTGCAATTTGGGGATATTTAGCAGTTAGTCAGACGCCTCCTAAGTGCTAAATTTACAACCAGGAAATCCACTGATACCATGTAAAATCTGTTCATCTGAGAGATCAAGGAAGACTAGAGAGAGACTCATGGCTTGGAAAAGAATTTGGAAGATAACTTGGAAAAAAAAAAAAGCTTTCCCAGAGGAAAAGAGAGAATGAGAAATTAGAATGAAGGCCAGAATTTCTCAAAGGGTTTTATTCTTTTGTCATGGCAAATGCCACACATTCAATGCAGCTGAAGGGAAATATCTCTTCAAGGGAAAAACATAGCTCATGCCCATGGGGTGGCTTAACCATCTTTCCAGGGGAAGCTGCAGAATTTGGGTTCAAAGTCATCTTTGATGTGCCTGTCCTTGGGGGAGGCCGGTGAAGTGCCTGTGTGCAGAAAGGGTGGAGCCCACCTTGGTCTGAAATGAGCCAGCTGTTGCCATACATTGGTTATGAGGAATAATTCATACCAAAACATTAGCCTAGACTATTTAATTCTGGAAGAGTCCTTGGTAGATTATTTTCTCTTTGACCTCATTAATTTAGTGAGCAGTGCACTCATTACCATCCTCCAAAATCTTCATGTGTCACTTCTGGAAGACAGGCACCATACGGAATTTCACTTCGTGGTATGTGTGTGTTCCTTCCAGGACTTGGCCCAATTCTTCTGTTGGTATTAAGAGTACAAACATTCTATTCAGGTGAGGAAATCTGGAAGAGGTGACGATGGAATGAAATACTATCATCCCTGGTTACTCTAAGAATGCCAAAGTAAAACCCAGGCAGTTGAAGAAAATAACTATCAAAGCAAAACGAACGTATCTATTTTCAGAAGGAGAGACTCTAGCCCCATGACAATGCTCCATGACAATGCTCTTATTTTTACTCTGTGAAACAGTGATAGGTACAGTAGAGCCCGCTATGCTGCACAGCTCAGAGAAAAAAAAAATCCACCTAGTACTTTGGCCAGTTAAAGGTCACTTATCCATAAAAAGATTGTTGGGGTTGGGGCGCCTCGGTGGCTCATTCGGTCAAGCAGTTTAAGCATCTGACTTTGGCTCAGGTCATAATCTCGAATCCTGGGATCAATACCCCCCCTCCCCCGGCCAGTTGGGCTCATCGGGGAGTCTGCTTCTCCCCCTCCCTCTGCACCACCACCTCCACTGCACTCTTTCTCTCTCTCAAATAAATAAAATTTTTTTTAAGTGTTTTTTTTCCGGGCGGGGTGTGTTGCCAACATTTCTTAAACAAGCTGCTTTGAACCCTGAGTGTCTGCTTTTCTACAACAGTGGGTTTGGTGAGCAATGCCCCACCCACCCTGCAAGCTGTAACTGGAGACTTGCAGGCAGGCACTGCTTCTGCTCTGTCCGCCCTCCCTGGTCCCCTTCCCCAACCCTTCTTCTCTTGAACAAGGCAGTACCACGGTCAGACCACAAAGAAGCTGCTACCCCAGATATAGATATTCCTTGAAGGCAGACACACTTTCCTAGTTTGTTCTTAAGCCATTCGAATAACCTGTAGATTTGAGGCAGGACCCAGGAAAGAGTGAACTTGCTAAAGAGAATTATGAACAGGAAAGGACGCCCCGCAGTTCCAAAGATCACACCGGCCCGGACTCCCCAGGAAGAAGCCAGGTCCCGGGTGGTGGGGGAGAAGGCAGGTTGGCATGGTGCTGCCCCCTGTCGGTCACATTGGACGCAGCGAACCCATCGAGGCCCCCACCCTGGGAGGGGGATTAGAGCCGTGCAACCCCACAAGGCATCGGCGTGGGGACTGCTGTTCTTAGTGCTGGGACACAAACATACAAGTGCAAGCAGGGGAAAGGGGGCATTCGAAAGAAAGATAATATTTTAAAAGGGGGCTAAGAGCAGTGGAGATAACTTCAAAATTATATTAACTTCTCTCACTTTCTCTAGTTAATGTTGTACTCCTTCACAATTTTACAAACGACATGATGAGGGGAAAGTGATGTGAACGGTGCCCTGCGAATGTACGAGGGCAGCGGCAGGTCTGTGACCTGGGCACTGCCCTGGCTCAGGCAGCAGCTGGGGAGTGGACGCAGCTGTTTCTGCAGTGGTAAAAGGGAATAGTGATGGACAGTCCCCGGGGGAAACAGGATGTTTGGGTTAGCTGAACCGAAAGGTTAGAGGAGAGTGAAGCACAAATATCCTTTTTATTTCAACCTTTCCTGACGAAAACTTTTCTAAAGTTTCTAAACTTTGCTAAATATCCGATGGTAGATTTATCGCAACACGTAGGTTGTCCCCGTAACTGGGCATCACTGGTCTGGCCCAGGGGACAGTGGTAACCTTGCCTGGCCCACACATGAGCTGGATGCTGCTGTTGCGACCCTCTTCCCAAAAAAAGTCACCTGCTGGAAGTTCTGGTAATAGGGAGTGGTGCCAACTTGGGTTCCGCATGGGAAAACACCAGCCTATCTGATCTGCTGCCTGTGCTGTTGGACCCTCCTCCAGCCGGCCCCTGCTGCCACAGCCCCCAACTACAAGGCCCCTCTGCCCGGGGGAGGATTTGCCCAGCTTCGGGGGGGGGGGTCTCACCACCTCTTCCAGTTCCCTGCTGTGGTTACCTCTATTTTTAAGTCACTCGCCCTCCCCATGCCCTTTCCTCTCTCTTCTCTCTTCTTCCCTGTCCTATTACTTCTTCTTTCCATTTATTCCCTTGCTCTTCTTGCTACACACGGAGTTGTTTATTGCAAAATAAATTTAGGTGTAGTCTCTTAAATTCACGAGGAGAAGAGTTATATAGAAAAGTAGCAAAGCCTAAAATTAAATTGTTGAGCTTAGTCATACCCTAGAGAAAAGTTATCTTTAGACCATGACCCAAAATTGAAAAATACAAACAATTTAAAAATTAGAGTATTGGTAGTTGTTTATCTTTGAGGTTTCAAAATAAATGAGTGATGTGTACCTTTAAAGCTCAATGAACCTCAGTGTTCTTACAATATAATTCTTACTATGCCAATTCGGCTTTAAAAACTTAATGAGCAATTCATTGATTTCATTTTTTGGCATTTTTGCTTCTAAAGCTTAAGAGAAACAAACTTGATGCCACAAAGTAAACGAGAAAATATTTTTATATTCTGGAAGCTGAATGCTGCTTTTCTACTAGCACACTGGTCGGGAGCACGGGCTAGATGGATTCACATATCTGGGATGAGGTCCTGGCTCTATCATTTAATGCCTGTCCCCTCGGCCCAATCCCTTCATGTCTCCTGGGCTCATCCCTAGCACAGCTCAGCTGTGGGGGCACAAAGGGCCCTGAAAAGTGCAGTGTCTCTGCTGTCAGCCCTACAGCCTGTAAAAACAAACAACTCTCTTCAGAGCAATGCTCAGGGAAAATCAAAGGCTGTAGTTACCTGCTGAGTTTTGTTTCTTCACTCTGCTTTTTCCTATGGTTGGTGAATTTCCCTTTCTGCTTTCAATTTAAAAGTGAAGAGGTTTTTGAAATCAATACCAAGTCCACATGGTAGAAAATTCAAAAGATACGAAGGAGTGAAAAATAAGTCTCCTTCCTCCTCCATCTCCAGCCTTCTAGTTACCCTCCTGACAGGCACCACGATAACCACGTTCTAAAGATGCCCCTAAGTGTGTGGGGTGGTGTGTGTGTACATTTAAAAATAACATGTATATGTTATATAATAGCTTCTCCTTAACACACAAATAACACTACTGCGCCTTGCCTTGTTGCCCTCGATGTTGGTGATGGACTGGTCTTCTTAGGCAGGTTGACAGCTGCCCCATTCCTCTTCCAAACCAGTACCTGGAATTGCTGGATCAAAGAGCGTGTACATTTAAAATGTGGACAGCTAATATCTGGTTGTGTGGATTCATACCCTCTGCTGTATGAGAATGCCTTTTTCCTCATCCCCTTGCCAATAGAGCCTGGCGGGTGCCCCCAAAATAAAGAAAGGTTTCTCAGCATCATTTTAATATGCATTTCACCTTAGGATGCCTAACGCTAGGCACCTCTTTGCATTTCACATAACTGACTCATTTGACCCTCCTGCCCCAGGAACTACCCACAACCTTTGTTTCTCCCTTTATTACATCTTTTTAAAATCAGTTTGTAGGAGCTCTTTAGGAAATGAGCCCTTTGTGACATGGGTTGCAAGTATTTTCTCCCAGTTTGTCCTTGTATGTCTCTAATTGTATTTTACCGTTTATTTTGCCAAGAAGAAATGGCATATAATTGTGCAGCTGAATTTATCAGTCTCGTCTGTTATGGCTTTGGGGGTCTGTAACCTATTAAATAGGCCTCTCCACTCCAAGCCTGTAAATATAATTGACTGTGTTTTTTATGTGTTTGTGGTTTTATTTTTACATTTCAATCTTTCAGTCATTTGGAATTTATTTGTATATCCAGCTGGTTACTCAGTTGTCCCAACACCATTTATTGAATGATCCATCTCTCCCTCGAAAGTTTGAAAAGCCACATTATAATCCAAATTTCTATTTTAAATCCTATCTTATCCACCTAAGTAGTCCTTTCTGTGCCTTTCAGTATTTCTGACTGGCAGTCTGTTTCCCCAACCATCTTCCTTAGGAGTTCTCTGTTTTTAGCCTTACATACTACTTCTAATTCCACACTTACAGTTGCACAGGTGAGCACACTCTTCCCCCCAGGCCACACAGGTCCCACGGTGACACCAGTAAGAAACCAGTCCTGTCCTTCTACACACCACGTTTAGGAGAGGTTTTGAGCTTCTACGTGCAATGCTTTTTCCAGTCTTCCAATGACTCGGGAGGCAGTGAGAAGTGGTCAGAGGTCAGGAGAGCAGAGAGGCTGTCTCCTGGCGGGAGAAGGCAGGGCCTGCTTTAGCACCCAGGAATCTGGAGTCCTGGCCCAGTGCCCATCCCTAGAAGACCATCCTTCGTTCAGAGAGTGTAAGCCTCCATTGTTCACAGGGGGAGCAATTTCATCAGTGTTGCTAAATAATAAGAAAAGTAGTGCAGATGAAACCACCATCAGCCCCGATACAGAGGGAGCTCCCGCTCCCCGGCTCCATGTAGCCCCAAGGCGCCATGGGCAGACCTGAGCAGCCTAGACCAGGGCCGCTCTATGCCGTGTGTTGTTCTTTTCCATGACCTCCCTTAGCCATTCCCTCCTCCCTGCTGCTCTTGGATCTTTCCTAGGAGACACAGGAAGGTAGTAGGAGCAACTCAATTTAACTTACTATGAAGAGTTCCAGGGCTGACAACTCCTGATCTGTGCTTCAGCCCCAATCTCTCTTCTGAGACCACACTTTCACGTCAAGTTGGACATTTACACCTGTGCTCCTCTTAGGCACAGAAAACTCAACAGGTCTAGCACTGAATTTACGTCCCTCCAAAAAACTCTCCTCATTCAGTTTCTCCATTTTGCTTCAATACCATCTGCAACCCAAGTCAGAAATGTGGGAGATGCCCAACAGGAGGTCTTAAAAATTACTGCTGTGTGTTACTCTTCTGCCTTTCGGGCCACAGCCTAGCCTGGGAGGCATCTATTGCCAGGAGAGCTTAGAATTCGTTAAAGAAAAATGCAGACTTGGCAGCTTCTGTCTGGAGAAGCCAAGCTGTTGTTTTGAGAGATCCTCCAAGTTTCTTTAATGCTATTTAGCATATCAAAGGTGTAATATGAGGTTGGAGGAAAAAGAATAATATAAGAGCCCACCCTTTTGGACTGTGGGAATGATGGGAAGAAAGAGGAAGAGCAAGAGAATGGGGCCACCAAAATGAATGGCTCAACACGTGTGTCCTGAGGGCATCAGATGAATGAAGAGTCAATGAAGGCAGGAGGGAGTTCTGGGCCTGACTTGCATGGTGGGAGGGAGCTCAGCCACAGTGAACTTGGTCCTCTGCAGAGAAGCCAGGAGGAGGGAGGCCCCCTGACCAGCAGGTGGAGGCTTCGAGAACCCTGGATTGGTTGTAGACAAAATCTTCACATTTTCTCTGCACATCTTCATAGCAGTGTGGACTAAAGCCTTAAGCCATTACACATTTTACACCCACTCCTTCTCCCTCACTCCCACAATCATCATCCACCAAACCCTGTCACATTAGCTTCTTTAAGCAATATCTTTCAAACTGATCCTAGTCTCACTTTTTCCACTGCCACTGCCTGAATTCAGACCCTAACTACCTTTTGCCGGAAGTACTGGCACTGCATTTTTCCTGTGTCTCCCTTTGGATATATCCATCCTCAGGGATGCCGTCCCAAAACACAAAGAGGTCGCATGACCTGCTTCATCAAAAACCATCCTACAGGATACATTTCAAACTTGTAGCACTGCTTTTAAGGCCAAATCTAGTTTCTGCTCCCCTCTGCACTCCCAGCCACACGGAAACACACGTGCACTTGCCATTCTTTCGTCTCTTCCCCCTTGTCATAAGCCACTCCTTCCCTCTGAACCATGCTTGTCCTTGCTCTTTCACTGAGGGCTTTTCCACGTCTGTGGCAGTGTGAGGGCTCCCTCCTTGTAGAGCAAACTGTGAGCCCCTTGAGGATGGTGGTACTCAGCAGTTAACAGCAGGGAAGGGGACAGTCATAAATGTGTGTCGGGGATACTCCAGCCACACTATTTCCTACACAAGCCCCAGAACACCCCAGCCTCCCTGCTTTGCATGCTGTTCCTTTCTTCTGAGATGACCTCTTTACCAGGCCAATCTCAGACTTTATGTCCATTCTCCAAAATACATTTCAAATGCCATTTTGATCCCCCTCATCACTTTACACTATCACACACTTAAGCTTTCCTGTCAAATCATGTTCTGCCTTGTATTATGGTTTCTTTCCCAATTATCTCCACTCCTCCCTCAGGCTATAAGCTCAGACGGTGGGCTTCTGAGGGTTCAATACTCAACAGCGTCTGGACCAGCACCACAGGCACTCAAAAAATGTCTGTAGACTGCCACACTAGAACTTCACAGGTCTCCTGTACAAAATTCTATAAAAATTAATGAAGGATCACTCGGCTTGGTCCTCTGTGGAACCCACTGAACTACATACCTGGCACTAGGTACTCAAGAAACATCTGCTCCATATTAAATGGTGAAAGGGTAAATAACGGTAAGTAGGTTTCCCTCGAGGGAGAGGATGAGACCTTTGTAGGAATAAATTACTCCCAACCCACTCTCTGCATTAACTCCGCCCCTTCCTACCTGCCCTTCCTCGCCCCATCTGCCCGGCCCCGTCCCTCTCCTCTACCCACCTAGCCTCTCCCGACGGCCCCGCCCC
>NC_048224.1:62500499-62515541 GCF_002007445.2 Ailuropoda melanoleuca | reverse complement strand
GGCCGGTCAGCGACGGAGCCTGCGGAGCCCGCGCCCGCGCCTGCGACGCCGGAGCCCGCCGCCCTCAGACTCACGCCCCCACACCCTCGTCATCCGCCCGCCTCCCTCCCGCGGGGGCCGCGCGGCCGAGGAGGGGCCGGCGCGGGGTCCCGGCGCGTTAGTCCTGGGTGCCGGTCGTCTTAGAACCGGACTTGGGTTGAGTAAGTTCCCTCGGGCGTTTCCTCCTCTGCGTCGGCGGGCGCGCACGGACGAGCCGGCGGCACGAGGTCGTCGCTCGGGTTCACAGGAACGAGCCGGGGCTGCACCCTGTGCCTCTGGGAATGGAGCTCGTTTGCCCTCTGGCGAAATGCACTCACCAGAGACCCCGGCATCCCACCCGGCTCTCAGGAGAGAGCCGCACCACCTGAGGGCTGGCCGGCCGCCCTGATTAGCACCCGGCGGAAGTGGCGGCTGCCGAGGCGCGGAAGAGCGGGCTCCCACTGCGTGCTGCGCGGCAGGGTGGCGGGGCCCTGTACTGGCGCTGGCCCGCCTGGCTGAAGAAGGCCTGGAAGGAACTGGCCTGCAGATCTCCAGAGCTCAAAAGTGGGGTCAACTCTGTGAAGTTGGGGGAGACAGATTTTGGCTCAGGGCAAAAAGATTCTTCTAGTAATTAAAGCTCTCCAAGAATAGAACAAGGCCATCTGGAAAACGAATGAGCTAAAACCTAGAAGGATTCTGTTCTTTAGGACGACTTCCTCTTCTGAGACTCCATAGTTCAAAGAAATAAAGTTACTAGAGATTTAAAAATCTCTTTTTAATAGGGTGAGAGAAGGCCGTTTCTCCTTTACCCTCAACACTCATGAAATGAACCTTCTGTGCCTCTTCCAGCAACTCAAAGTACTAAAATCCCCCAACTTGTGTTTTTACGTGTGTGAGTGGGAATCACTTGGTCTATCACAGTGTTGGAGAATTCTTACTCCATGATATCTGTAAGTGCAAGCAGTCTTGTAAAATAATATTCTGTGAATAAATTAAAAGAAATCTATTTAAATGAAAGAACTCTGTATTATACTTCAAGAGCACAAGAAAACTTTTTCATTTGTTCTACAAAGTAATGCTTCTTAGGTGGCAGGCTAATGAATATGGCCATTTTACAGCAGTCATTCTTTGAAGATGAAAACAAAAGACTGATGCCAGCTGAAAGCGTAGAAAATAGGTGATTTATGCCTCCCTGAACGGTTTGAAGCTTTGGTATTTGACTACCTTGGTTGTCTACGAGGTATTTGTCTACTTGATTAAACGACATTTCAGTTGTGCTGTGTAGAAAAACAACATTTTACATGCCTTGAACATTGTGTAACTGAAGAATTACTGCTAAAAATCCCTCAAATCTCCAGTTTAAGCAATTTACAGCTCTTGGTGAGTAAACATTTGCTTTGAGGTTATAAGACACTTTTTTCTGACTCATAGATAAATTGTTCATGTTCTCTGTTATTTTTCTGGTAAAATGGGAATAAAGATCAGTACTCTAAATACGGCTTATTTTGTATTTGATAAAAAGTGTGGGAGTCCTCTAGAAGAATGAGACTATCATCATAATAGTTTTCCTAGGACTATTCAATATGTTTCATTACAACATCTTTTAATACGTAAGGTGATACAATTTAATTGTGACAGGCTGTTAATTATGTTTTTCAACAAAATACCTGCTACTCTCTGATAACATGGCAGTTTCTCTCTTCTTTGATTATCTTGGAAATAGAAAATATTTACTTCCCAACAGTTTCAGCTGAAAATGCTCACCTATGTGATAGAATATAGAATTCATCTTTGTGAGACTAGACAGAGTTGAGAAAATTTCTTAGGAACAGGTGCAAAAGGATGCCTGGGTGGCTTAGTCAGTTAAGCATTTGTCTTTGGCTCAGGTCATGACCCAGGGTCCTAGGATCAAGTCCCACATCAGGCTTCTTGCTCAGCAGGGAGCCTGCCTCTCCCTCTGCCTGCTGCTTCCCCTGCTTTGTGCTCTCTCTCTCTCATAAATAAATAAATAATTTAAGAACAAAAACAGGTGCAAAATGTTTTGTTTGCTTTTTCATTATCTGAATGTATGAACATATGAAATAAACATGTTAATAATTAAATCCAAATTTAAGAAAAGTGAGAAAAAGGCAACCAAGCTCCTCATGTTCCCTTAGAAATTAATGCCTCTCTGGTGTTCTTTACTGAAGATGTCACCGTCCTTGTAGTCACAGAAGCTTGATCTCAAGTCATCTTCAGTGCCTCCCTCTCAACACCTCGTTCACTCAAACACTCTAGTACCAGACACAACTTATAATAGATCAAGCTGTTGGGAAAAATCTTTTTGGCACCATAACTCCAAAAGCCAACGTGAGGTCAGCCACTTCCATAGTTAGCTTCTTGGGTTACCGATGTACCTATCTACCCAAGCTTCCTTCCCTCCTTTAAAGGACTGTCACATTTTTCCACCAGTAGTTCTCTTTATTGCTACCATCTTCTTGGTTATCACCTGGATCTACCGCCACTCCTGCTACCTTTCCTGGCGCCTCTAACATCCACACAGATAATTCATTCAATACCTGGGCTTCTGAATGACGACCTTCACTCCAATTGTCTTTCCTCCCGTTGTATCTGAACTATCAAATCATATGGTTGTACTCCAGATAGTGTCATTAGCAATAACTGCACCATGTGCAAATATATGATTTCAAATACCTACCCCCTGATACAATCACTTTCTATTTTTATCCACTCCTATAATTCTCCGATTTCATCAGTTCTTCTAATCCTACCACTTTTCTACTAAGCATCCCATTCTTGAGTCCTTATTTCCTTCTTTGTCTACTTTAGAGTCCATTGTTCAGCACTGTTACCCTTGCAAACACCCTTAATTTCTTTTTCCTCTTAATAGTTGCCCACAATAATCCCAACTCCATTCATATAACTGGGTTGCCTAGACTCAATTCTAATTTCTGACCACAAATCTCAGATGAGCATTCAACACACACACATCTATTACATTTTCCCAGTTCTATTCCCTTTTACCAAGATCAATTTACATTTCCTCTCTCTCATATCTCTACTACTCATTTCCCTCCTCACCAAATGTTCCATATGCACAGATGAGAGCTCTGTTTTTTCTACCACTGAATATACTAACCTACTTGCATTCGCTTTCACATGTCCTGCCTTCTTTCCTGATGCATTTGATAAACCCTTGACCCCAGTCTCCACTCTATCAACCATCTAATTCACTTCCTTTAAAAAAATTATTTATTTATTTGACAGAGAACACAAGCAGGGGGGAGAAGCAGGCTCCCTGCTGAGCAGAGAGCCCAATGTGGGGCTCGATCCCAAGATCCTGGAATCATGACCTAATCTGAAGGCAGATGCCTAACCAACTGAGCCATCCAGGTGCCCCTAATTTGCTTCCTTTTATAACAAAATGTTCTGAGCTATCTTCATTCTCTGGCTTCAAAGCCTCTTTTCCTATTTTCTGCTCAACCTACTCCAGTTGGGTATTTATCCCCAACACTTCACTGCAATAACTTTTAACAAGGTTGAAATGATATAATTATTGCCAAAGTCAATTGTGTTTATCTAATTATTAGGTTTTTTGCACCCTTTGACATTTTTTTTTTTAAAGATTTTTATTTATTTGACAGACAGGCAGTGAGAGAGGGAACACAAGCAGGCGGAGGGGGAGAGGAAGAAGCAGGCTTCCAGCAGAGGAGCCTGATGTGGGACTCCATCCCAGAAAGCTGGGATCACGCCCTGAGCCTAAGGCAGACCCTTAATGACTGAGCCACCCAGGCGCCCCCACCCTTTGACATTCTTGACCACACCCTTAGTCCTTATTCCTTTTGATTAATGTTTGTACAGTGTATCTTTTCCCATATTTTCATTTTTAACCTACCTGTGCCCTTATACGTAAAATGTGTCTCGGGGTACCTGGGTGGCTTAATCAGTTAAACATCTGACTCTTCGTCTCAGCTCAGATCTTGATCTCAAGGTTGGAAGTTCAAGTTCCACACTGGTCTCCACACCCAGCATGGAGGCTACTTAAAAAAAAAATGTGTCTCTTCTAAGTAACATATAGTTTGATTTAATTTTTAAGCCAGTCTGATAAACTTTGTCATTTAACTGAAATATTTAATCTTCTTATATTTACTGTACTTAATAATACAACATAATTCCTAATATAATTAGTATTTAGTAATTATATAATTATTAATATAATTTGGTTTACTTTTTTATACTTACTAATGTGTAAATAATAATTTAATTGGGTTTAAGTCCTATCATCCTGTTACTTGTTTTCTATTTGTCCATCTCTTCTTTTTTCCTTTCCTGCATTTTTTTGATGAATCAAGTACTTTTGTTATATTTTATCCTTCATTAGCTTCAAAAGCTTCTGTTTTGAAATAATTTCAGATTTATAGAAAAGTTGTAAGAATAGAACAAATAACTCTATTCAACCTTCACTCAAATCCATTATTGTTAACATTTTCCACATTTATCATTGTAATTTTTTTCTGACATCAGGGCTCTTTGTTGCAAAATACTTTAGTACGCATTTCTAAGGAAGAAGGGCGTTCAGTTATGTAACCACAGTGTAATTATCAAAATTAGGAAATTTTACAGTTAATAGTCATATTATCTAATAGACCTATTCGTATATAACCAGTTGTCCCTACAGTGTCCTTTAGAGCAAATTTCCCCAAGTCCAGGATCTGAATGAGGATCATGTGCTGCATTTCATTGACGTGTCTCTTTGTTTCCTTTAATCTGGAGAAGTTCCTCTGACATTTTTTGTCTTCATGATCTTAACAGTTTTGAAAAGTTCCAGCCAGTGATTTTTTTAAAAAATATTTTATTTATTTACTTGACAGAGATAGAGACAGCCAGTGAGAGAGGGAACACAAGCAGGGGGAGTGGGAGAGGAAGAAGCAGGCTTATAGCAGAGGAGCCTGATGTGGGGCTTGATGCCATAACGCTGGGATCACGCCCTGAGCCGAAGGCAGACGCTTAACCGCTGTGCCACCCAGGCGCCCCACCAGCCAGTGATTTTGTAGGATGTTCCTCAATTTGGGTTTCTTCTCACAAGTAGGAATCAGGTTAGGTGTTTTTGGCAGGAATATCAACTCAGAAATCTCTCAGTGCATCACATCAGAAGGCACATGGTTTTAGTTTGTCCCATTATTGGTCGTGTTAATTTTGGTCACAACTTAAGGTTGGGTCCACCAAATTTATCCAAAATTAGGAATTTCCCTCTTGTAATTAATAAGTAATTTGTGGGGGAAATACTTTGAGTTTGTGTAAATATACTATTCTCATCAAACTTTCCTCCACTTGCTTTAGAACAATTGATTCTTGAATCAGTTACTGTTGTGGTGGTTGCAAGATGGTGATGTTCTAAGTCTTTCTATGTTTGTTAGTTATTCTATTAGATTTTTAATCATATATTCTTTTATTTCAGTTGTTACTCTAGAGACTTCAATACACATCTTTGACATCACAGTCTGCCACTATCTGAACGATACAGTAACCTTAGAGCAATTTAATATTTCCTCCTAATCTTTGGGCTAATATTCTTATATATTTTATTTCTATGTACGTTAAAAGCCCACAAATCATTACCATTGTTGTTTTAAGTAGTCACTATTCTTTTATATATCCACCTACCTCTTTGGTTCTTTTCACCCTTTCTGTCGTTCATGCTTTCTAGGATGATTTTCCTTTAGTCTGTAGAAATACTTTTAGTATTTTCTATAGAGCTAGTCTATGGTAATTCATTTTCTCAAATTTTGTTTGAGAAGTCTTTAACCTTGATATATGGAAAAGATATATTGAATGATATATTCACTGGAATAGAATTCTAGGTTGGCAGGGTTTTTTTCTTCTTTTAGCACTTTTAAAGATGTCATTCTACTGTCTTCTGGTTCCATAATTTCTATGGAAAAGTCAGTCTTAAGTCATATTATTGTTGCTCTGAAAGTACTGTGTCCTTTTTATTCTATTTTAAAGCAGTTGTCTTTGTTTTTCAACATTTAAGCCTATCTCTCGGGTGCAGTTTTCTTTTGAATCTACTCTCATTGTGTTCACTGAGCTTCCTGCATCTGTGGGTTGATGCCTTTCATCAATTTGGAGCAATTTTAGACACTATCTCTTCAAATGTTACTTTTACTCTATTCTCTTTCCTTTCTGAAATTCCTATTTATTTAAAATTTAGACCATGTCCCAAATGTCTCTTATCATCTGCTTTTTTAAAACAATATTTTATTTATTGATTTGACACAGAGACAGCACAAGTGAGGAGGACCAGAGGGAGAGGGAGAAGCAGATTCCCCACTGAGCAGGGAGCCTGATGTGGGGCTTGATCCCAGGACCTTGAGATCATGACCTGAGCCGAAGGCAAATGCTTAACCGACTGAACCACCCAGGCGCCCCACTTATCATCTGCTTTATTCTTTTTTTAAATATTATTTTATTAATATATAGTATATTATTAGTTCCAGAAGTAGAGTTCAGTGTTTCATCAGTTGCATATAAAGTGCTCATTATATTACATGCCCTCCTTAGTGCCCATCACCCAGTTACCGCATCCCCCCCCACCTCCCACCCCTCCAGCAACCCTCAGTTTGTTTCTTATAGTTAAGAGTCTCTTAGGGTTTCGTCTTATTTTATTTCATCTCTCTGATTTCGTCTTATTTTGTTTGTCCCTTCCTTTCCCTGCGATCCTCTGTTTTGTTTCTTAAATTACACGAGTGAAATCACATGGTATTTGCCTTTCTGTGATTGACTTAGCATGATACCCTCTAGTTCCATCCATGTCATTGCAAATGGTAAGATTTCATTTTTTTAATGGCTAATATATTCCATTGTGTATATATGTCAGATCTTCTTAATCCAGTTATCTGTTGATGGACATCTCCTCTCTTTCCACAGTTTGGCTATTGTAGACATTGCTGCTATAAACATTGGGGTGTAGGTATCCCTTTGGATCACTACATTTGTATCTTTGGGTAAATACCTAGCAGTGCAATTGCTGGGTCATAGGGTAGCTTATTATTATTATTATTTTTAAAGATTTATTTATTTATTTATTTATTTGACACAGAGAGAGGGAGAACAAGCAGGGGGAGCGGCAGGCAGAGGAAGAGGGAGAAGCAGGCTCTCTGCTGAGCAGAGACCCTGATGCGGGGCTTGATCCCAGGACCCTGGAATCATAACCTGAGCCGAAGGCAGACACTTAACCGACTGAGCCACTCAGGCACCCTGGGTAGCCCTATTTTTAACTTTAACAGAACTTCTATACTGTTTTCCAGAGTGGCTGTACCAGCTTGCATTCCCACCAGCAGTGTAAGAGGGTTCCCCTTTCTCCACATCTCCAACATTTATTGTTTCCTATTATTATTAATAATAAAATTATTATTAATTTTAGTCATTCTGACTGGTGTGAGGTGGTATCTCATTGTGATTTTGATTTGTATTTCACTGATTCTGAGTGATGTTCAGCATTTTTTCATGTGTCTGTTGGCCATTTGTATGTCTCCTTTGGAGAAATGTCTGTTCATGTCTTCTGCCCATTTCTTGACTGGATTATTTGTTTTTCTGCTTTATTCTTTCCATTCTTATTTCATTTGTGCTTCAATTTTGATATCTTCTAATGACAGCTTCACTAATCCTGACTTTTGTTGTATCCATCCAAATAAGTTAATTTTAAATATTATATCTTCCAGTTCTAGCTTATTCATTTGATTCTTGTTCATAGATTCCAATATCCTGTTGAAATTCTCTTTTCATCCATTTTGTCCATCTTTCTCTATTTTATATAATATACTAATCATAGTTATTTTAAAGCCTGTTAGATCCATTATCTGGATTATCTAAGGGTCTGCTTCTATTTATGTTTTCTTTTGTTTGGCCATTTTCTTGCTCTTTATTTTTTACTGTATGCCTAATGTTATATATAAGAACCACAGAAACTACAAATGATATTGTTACCAGAGAAAGTTCTTCTTTCTTCTGCTAGTCAGAGATGATTTGGGACTAATGATGTTGGTCTAATCAGGGATTGAGCTGGGCTGGGACTGGGTTGCAGTTATTGTAAGTCAGTCCACCACTGGTTCATGTCTGTCCTTCCAGACTTTTGATTGAGAGCCTGGCAGATCTATCTCCTCAGCTGTGAAAGACTCTCTCCTCAGCAAGAGAGTCAAGTCAGCCCCTGGAGGTTTTGAATTTAGATCATTAGCCTCCTACCCCACACAGCTCACAAAATAGCAAATGTCTTGAGGGTAGACAAATTGTGTATTTGTGGAAAGCCCTTCCCTATAGCAGGACTTTGTCCCCTAAGGACCACAAGACTGTGGGAGATTTAACTTTAAATCTCCTTCTTAGGGTTTTAAAACTTTAAAAGCCTATAGCCTAGTTCCCCAGTCTTCAGTACCATCATAAAGCTCAGCAAATGCTCATGGTGGAAAACTGGTCAGAAATTTGGGACTTCTTGAAGTTTTTAGTGTGTTATGGCAATCACAACCATGTAACTACCAAAAGTTCTGCTAGTTTCTCTTTTCCCTAGAAGACCCCCTTTTTCTGGCCAACCCCAATTTTTAGCCCATGCTCAAAAGTGATGTCTCCAGAGATGAAGACAGCCAGGATCATCAACTCATCTAGAAAGAGCTTTTTCCAGTCTGAAATTTTAGTTTAATCTTATTGCTCCCACAGCTGTCCAGTGACTTTAAACATGATTTTTGCAATGATTTGTTGTCCCCCCTCACTTGTTACAGTAGGAGCATTGGCCTAGTATGACCTATTGCATCTTCCTTAGAACTGGAAGTCCCACTCCTCTCAAATGTGAAACTTCCCACATCATTTACTGCTCCTTTCAGTTTTTTTTGGTTTTTTCCTGACCTCCTCTTTCCTGACCTCCAGGGCTGGTTGCTTAGACTTCTCTAACCTCACTTTCCGTAAGTGGCCTCATTCAATTGCAGTGGTATTGAATACTCTCTTTACACCGAGACTTCCCCACCTTGCATCTCCAACCCTTACCTCGTCTAATTTCCAAGTTTGTAAATCTAACTGCTTTGTTTATATCTCCAGTTGGATGCTAAAGAGACATCTCGAATTTAGGAAGGTTAAATCATGGCTGATCCCCCCCTCAGTCACAATTCCTCATTCTTTCCTTTCTTTTCCTTACAACCCATATCCAATCCATTAGTAAATATTTCTGATGTCTGCATCCAAAATGGATGCTGAATCGACCAATTCTCATGTCTGTTGCAGAAAACCTGGTCTCCGGGGTGTCTGGGTGGCTCAGTTGGTTAAGCATCGGCCTTTGGCTCAGGTCATCATCCCGGAATCCCAGGATAGAGCCCCGCATGGGGCTTCCTGCTCAGCTGGGGAGTCTGCTTTTCCCTCTGCCTTTGCCTCTCCCCCTGCTTGTGTTCTTTCTCTCTCAAATACATAAAAATCTTAAAAAAATAAAAAATAAGGGACGCCTGGGTGGCTCAGTTGGTTAATCATCTGCCTTTGGCTCAGGTCATGATCCCAGGGTCCTGGGATCGAGTCCTACGTCAGGCATCTTGCTCAGCACAGAGCCTGCTTCTCCCTCTGCCTGCCGCCCCTCTGCCTGTGCTCTCTCTTGCTGGCAAATAAATAAAATCTTTAAAATAAATAAATAAAAATAAAAAAATAAAAACCTGGTCTCAGTCAGCTTCATCTCTTGCTCAGGCTACTAGTAGTTCCAACCCTTTCCTTCCCCTCCAATCTGCCCACCCGTCAATTCATCTTCATGGCAACTGGTGTGATTGCTAGTTTCTAAAGTTACATCACTCTCCTTCCTTGCACAAAACTTTCTAAGGGCTTCTCTATTGTTGCTAGAATAAGACCCAACTCTATTTATAGGTTCTATGTGATTTGCCCCCTATCTCTTGGACCTTACCTCCTTTCACTCTCCTGCATATCTTGTATACCACCCACCCTGGTGGGCCCCAAGCCCTCTATCACTCTAACTCAATAACCTCTAACATACACAAATCATTCCAATTTCGGTGTTCTTCATTTCATTGTTCTGGTATTAATACAAATGCCACCTCCTAGAGAAGTCTTCACTGACTCTTTCATCCAAATGAGACCCTCCCTCCACCACCATCACTCCCACTTACATCACTCCATTTAATTAACTGCACTTAGCAACATCTGGAGTCCTTTAAAAAAATACATATTTTTTGCCTGCCTTCCCCACCAGAATTTAAGCTCTTTGAGGACAGGGTCTTGTTCTGTTTTGTTCACTGCCGTATCCACAGAACCTTGCACATGTAGATATTTAGTGCCCTTGTTGAATGCCTTCCCCATGAGATCATAACCACCTTAGGAGCAGGGACTGTCATCTAATTTTGGCTTTCCTCTTCCTGCGCTTAACAGTAGTGTGCACATTGTGGAGACAATGTTAGTAAGATGGACGGGTACACCCGCTCTGGTGAAGTGTTAAAGATAAGCCTCTTCTGATTGCCCCATCATTGTGATTCCTTTGGACATTACTGATCAGCCAAATACATTGCTAAAGAAAAACTTAGGCAGCCCATACCCCAAGTCAGGAATGGGAAAAGCATTCTTAGAGCTGTCATTGCTCAGTGCTATTGATTCATGCCACTGGACTGAAGGTAGAAAGGAAATAC
Source organism: Ailuropoda melanoleuca (assembly GCF_002007445.2). Lineage (NCBI taxonomy): Eukaryota > Metazoa > Chordata > Mammalia > Carnivora > Ursidae > Ailuropoda > Ailuropoda melanoleuca. The sequence goes on along the minus strand of NC_048224.1, from coordinate 62,504,865 downwards.
AGAAAAGAGCAATAGGGTTATGGTTTGGGATTTTCTCTTACTATACTATCCAAAACATGATTGCTTTAATAGTACTGTAATCCCTGTGAGGCAAACAGTTTCTAAAGTCTAAGTAATTAAGCTTAACTACAGATTCAATGATATGTCCTAGCACCATATTTTACAAGCTGTGAACCATGAAGTCAATGTAGTGTTTTCATTGCTAAAACTTTGTTTTAATGAAATGACAGAAAATATCAGCATATAGTAGTAGGGTAAATTTTCGTGAGCATGCCTACATACTTACACATATGTGTAGGTACCAGGTGGTGCTATAAAATGTATTTCTTGCTGTGGTCAATGTTTTCAAGAGTAAGGAAGTCACTAAAGTGGTAGTTTCACATTCTTTATTTCAAACAAAACAAAACAGACCCATCTCATAGAAGAGAATACACTTATTTAAGGTTTTGACAGTATACAAAATTAAAATTTGTGTGTTTAATCCAAAGTTTCACGTAAGTATTATCTTGTAAGGCAATTTCTTTCCTTTAGTAAGTAAAACTTTAAAGTGTATATTATTCAGGAAGCAAATCATCTCCTAATTCTTCATCTGCAAAATCATCCTCGTCGATTCTTTTTTTGGCTGCAGTTTTTGGTCTTTCTGCTTGAGGGCCAAGTGGATCCACATAGGAGGCATCTAGGTTTTAAAATAGATTGTTATATTAGAATAATAAAGAAAAACAACAAATGTGAAACCAATTTGTCCCTTAAGCTAAAAGGAACAACTGAGTGAATAGAAAAGCCCTCCCAAGTCATTTAAAATTTTGTCTGTATATAAAAAATTCCTAATGCCCAATTATACATTTTTGCCATCTCACCGCATATTTCCCAGACCTGTTATGCCTGTAGGAACTGGGCGGGGAACACCAGCACTTGCCTATTTCTTTGTTACTGCTACTTTCATAAGGTTCATTTGTCCCGGGTAAAGCTCTGAGTTTGGCACTTAGTCGTTCACCTTTACTACTGGCACTACAGTTCTGGCCACTATCTGAAAACACAAAGATAAAAAATGCATTTGTTTAACATGTTGAGAAAACATAACACTACATTATGAATCTTAAAGTATACTTATTTGCCAAGAAACAGGCTGTTTCATTTGGAAGCCAGCTTCTGAGGGATACAATTCTTGTTTCCTGGAACTTAAAAGAAACCTCTCGTTGGGAATCTATAACATAGATAAAACATCACTTAAAAGTAGTCTTTATATGTAGTCTTTCACATGTTTGCTCAGTTCCAGGTTTCAATTTTATAGATTCGCTGGTGAGAAGTTAGAGACCATGTTGATGAATAAAACCTAGCAGAGAGCAACCAAGGAAGGACAGATAGGAAGTCAGAAGATCAGCACAAGCTGTATCATCCACCTCATTATCAAGGCCGGAGAGTGGCCCTAAAATCGCATCAAATTAAAAACAACAGAAGAGGTACACAAGGACCCAGATCATATAATTACTTTCTTTAAGCATTTGGAAAATGTTCCTGTAGGAGAGGATTAGATTTGCCCTCTATAGAATAGATTTTGGCTCAGTATGAGGAAAAACTTTAAAAAGGACTGTAGCATCCAAATATTGACTGGCTGCCATGGGAAATACTGCAATCCGTATCACTGAAGATTTTCAGACACTCACATTAGCAGGAAACATTAGTAGTACTCCTCAACCTTAAATTTCCATTATATTTTTCTAAAGAAACACTCCTCTAGCCCCACAGTTTTTATTTCTTTCCCTTAAAATTCCCACAATGTCATTTTTTCCTATTATGGGAGCTTCACTTTTAATGAAAGCTGTCTATCAACATATACTGATCATTTCTTTTCTGAGTATACTTTATATTTTAGTTTATTGATATTGTCTCTGGGAATAAAACAAAACAAGATGGTCTTTAAAATCCCCACATTTTAATGGTTGCCAACTGAACAAAAATTGTAAGTCTTCTCTGAGTTCTTATAAAAACATTACCATTTCCCTCCATTGCTATTATTGGAAAATAATATCCTTAGTTGTAGGCACTGAATGGGTCTATACCATTTTGGTATTTTTTTATTATTTTGCTCCTCTCTAATTTTTTGTTACAATTAGGTCCATCTTTTCCATCTGTAAGTGTAAATGTGTATCTTTCAAAGGGCTTGAGTGAGCTCAGGTCAATAAGTTTGAAAACCATTGCTCTAGGCAATATTTTCTTTTTCACTTTTCATTTAGATATAGGTTACCTATATGAATAAAACAAAACTCTGACATCTGCCTCAGGCAACCATAGCCCTCTGAAAACCTAACATACTGAAGGATTGATTATACTGCTGTGGAAAGAGCAAAGTTTAAAAAATAAAAACTGACCTTAGAAAAACTTCAAATGTCCAATTGAAAAGCCATGAATATAGTTTTTAAACATTTCCTATTATAAACACTAGTGAGGGAATATTGTGAATATCTTCATTTCATCATTTTCAATCAACTTTCATGGAGTAACAATGCCATACATGGGCAGGTGTAAATGGATCAATAAGCATTTGTAAGTCTGGGTGAGTTTTATGCCTAAATAATGAAACAAGTTATTGTATTCATTTCATTAGAGCAACAAACAACAATTACTATTTCCTAGAGAAAAGTTAAAATATCAAGTAATTTCCAAAAACAAGAATCTGGAGATCAATTTATCTGAATTATCAATCAACACTAAAACTTACAAATGATACTTTTATAAGAGAAAAATCTTAGAATCATAGAATTTAGAGTAATAAGGATTCTTGAAAGTTACCTATACCATAAAAAAAAAGAACACCCTTATGAAATGGACAATGTATACATACAATTCCCAAAGTAAACCATACGATTGGTCAATAAATATATAAAAATATTTAAATTTACTTAGCCTTATAGTAAGTGAAAAAAATCAAGTCAGAACACTACATACTGAGTGATACAATTTTTAGAAAGTTTAAAAACAAGCAAAATTAAAAACAGTGTTTGCATACATGATAAAATTGTATATGAAAAGGCAAGATACTAAAAAAATATAAACCTGAATATATATAAAACAAAAAAAGAAATCTCACAGTGGTTACCTGTAGGGGAAGGCAGGAGATGGAGTGGGAAAAAACACATAGGTAGGCATAGCAGTAATGTTCTGGTTCTAATGTTTTGTGATAACTTCATTAATTTTAATTTTATATGCTTTGTAACTTAAGAGTGCTACATTGATTCTTTTGTAGGTATCAAATATTACATAATTAAAACCTTCACATAATTCAAAATGTAAGATTCAACACTGCCTATATGGCCAAGAGTTTTAAAATATCAGGTCACTAAGTGAAATGAACAAACTTTCTGAGATTAATGTGGTAGGATATATCTACACTTAATTTTGTCGTTACCAAGAGAGCAGAATAGGAAGCCCCAGACCTTTTTTTCTCACAAAGACACAAACTTGACAATGCACAGTCCAAAAAACCTTTATGAGAACTCTAGAAACCAGTTAGGAAGTTGCAGGACCCCAGATAAACTCAAATCCAAGAATAACTGCATTGAAACAGGTAAGAAAAGCCATTTGATTTCAACTGTGTCAGCCCCTATCACAAGCCAGCATAACTCACAATTGGGAGAGAAAGCCCAACATGCAGATTCTCTCTTGGGAAGAAAAAAGAGTGGAACATACATCCCACATTTCTTGTGAACTGTGAAGAGAGACAGAAACTAAAAAAGGACCAAACAGAAATTCTGAGTGCTGGAAGAAATCTCTGCCAACCAAGAATACTATATTTCCTTCAAAAAGGATGGAGAAGTAGACTTTGCTGGATAAACAAAAGCTGGGAAAGTTTAGCACCAGTAGACCTGCCCTGCATGAATTGCTAAACGGAACCCTTCAGGTTGAAACAAAAGGACACTAGACTGTAAGAGAAAATCATATGAAAATATGAAGCTCTCCGTAAAGGTAAATATAGAGATAAACACAGAATCCAGTAATACTGTCATGGTAATAAATCACTTTTAATTCAGGTATAGAATATAAAAGATAAAAGCATAAAAATAACTATAAAATTACGTTAATACAAATGATAAAGAGATGTAATTTGTAACATTGATAACATCGTGTTGGGGCAATGTAAAGGAGTAAAGTTTTCGTATGTGATTTATATTGTTATTAGTTTAAAATAGATTGTTTTAACTATAGGATCTTTAATGTAATTCCCATGGTAACCACAAAGAAAATACCTACAGAAGATGCACAGAAGAAAATGAGAAAGGATTCAAAGTATGCCACTACAAGGAGGTTAAGATGGCGGAGGAGTAGGGGACACCTTTTTCAGCCGGTCCCCTGAGTTGAGCTGGATAGG
>NC_048224.1:62384695-62500399 GCF_002007445.2 Ailuropoda melanoleuca | reverse complement strand
AAAACAAAGTATGCCACTACAAAAAGAAAAAAGAAAAACAAACAAACAAACAAAAAAACCAGTGACACACAAAAGAAGGCAGCAAGAGAGGAAGAGGACAAAATAACTAAGGGCATACAAAAAATTAACATAATAGCAATAGTAAATACTTCCCTATCTGTAATTTTTAAAAATATGAATGGAAAGGGGCGCCTGGGTGGCACAGCGGTTAAGCGTCTGCCTTCGGCTCAGGGCGTGATCCTGGCGTTATGAGATCGAGCCCCACATCAGGCTCCTCCGCTATGAGCCTGCTTCTTCCTCTCCCACTCCCCCTGCTTGTGTTCCCTCTCTCGCTGGCTGTCTCTATCTCTGTCAAATAAATAAATAAAATCTTTAAAAAAAATAAAAATATGAATGGATGAAACTCCCCAGTAAAAAGACCTAGAGTGGCTGATGGGTTAAAAAAAAAATCCAGCTATATGCAATCTATAAGAGACTAACTTTAGATATAGATATAATGACATACATAGGCTGAAAGTGTAATGATGAAAAAAGATATTCCATGTAAATGGTAACAGGAAGAGAACAGGAATGCCCATACTTATTTCAAACAAAATAGACTTAAGTAAAAAACTGTCACAGAGACAAAGAAGGACATTATATAATGATCAAAGGGCCAACTCACCAGGAAGATATAACAATTATATATGCACCTTAACAGCAGAGCAAACACCCAATATATGAAGCAAATATTGACAGAACTGAAAGAAGAAAAGATAGTAACATAGTAACAGTAAGAGATTTTAATACCTCACTTTCCATAATAGATCAACCAGCCAGAAGATCAAAAGGAAACAGAGGACTTGAACAACACTGTAGATCAATTAGACTGAATGGGTATTTACAGAACACATCACCCAACAACTGCAGAATAAATGCACATGGAACAATTAATTCTCCAGGATAAATCATACGTTAGCCATAAAACAAGTTTTAACAAATTTAGTAAGATTGAAATCATACCAATCACACTCTTGAACATTCAATGAACCAAAGAAGCAATTTCATAAGGGAAATTTAAAAGTGTCTTGAAGCAAATGAAAATGAAAACAAAACATATCAGAACTTATTGGATGTGGCAAAGTCAGTGCTAAAAGTAGTTATAAATATATACATTAAAAAAGAAATATCTCAAAATAATAACCTAAATAAATACCTCAAGGAATTAAAAAGAGAAAACAAACTAAACTTGACTTAGCAGAAGGAAGGAAATTTTAAATATGTGAACAGAAATAAACACAATAGGGGCGCCTGGGTGGCACAGCGGTTAGGCGTCTGCCTTTGGCTCAGGGCGTGATCCCGGCCTTATGGGATCGAGCCCCACGTCAGGCTCCTCTGCTATGAGCCTGCTTCTTCCTCTCCCACTCCCCCTGCTTGTGTTCCCTCTCTAGCTGGCTGTCTCTTTCTCTGTCGAATAAATAAATAAAATCTTAAAAAAAAAATAAAAATAAACACAATATAGCAGAGAAAAATCATAGAAAAAATAAAACTAGGAGTTCGTTTCTTGAAAAGTTTCTGAAAATCGACAAACCCTTAGTTAGCTAGACTGAGAAAAAGAGAAAAGACAAATAACAAATGAAGAAATGAAGACAATCAAATCAGAAATGAAAGGAGACATTACATCTGATGCCACAGAAATAAAAAGGATCATAGGAGTCTACTATGAACAATTTTATGTGAAAAAAATGGGTAACACAGAAGAAATAAATAAGTTCCTAGAAACATACAATGTACTAAGACTGAATCTTGAAGAAATAAAAAATGTGAATAGATCAACAACAAGGGGATTTAATCAATAATCAAATACCTCCCAACAAAGAAAAATCTTGGACCAGATGGCTTTACTGGAGAATTCTACCAAATATTTATTAATTTTTTAAAAGATTTTATTTGTTTGTCAGAGAGAGAGAGAGAGAGATGGAGTGAGTGAGCACAAGCAGGGGGAGCAGCAGGCAGAGGGAGAAGCAGGCTCCCCGCTGGGGAGCCTGACATGGGACTCAATCCCAGGACCTGGGATCATGACCTGAGTTGAAGGCAGATGCTTAACTGACTGAGCCACCCAGGCGTCTCTCTACCAAATATTTAAACAAGAAACAACACCAATACTTCTCAAAATTTCCAAAAAAACTGAAGAGGAGGGAATACTTCCAAACTCATTCTATGAGGAAAGCACTAGACTGATAACCAAAATCATACAAAGATACTATAAGAAAACTACAGATCTATACCCCTGACGACTATTGATGCAAAAATCCTCAACAAAATGCTAGCAAATTTAACTTAACATATTAAAATAATCATACATCATGTAGACCAAGTGAAATTTATTCTTGAAATGCAAGGATGGGTTCAACAAATGAAAACCAATCAGTATAATACACCACATTAATAGAGTGAAGAAGCAAAAACCATATGATCATTTCAATTATGGAGAAAAAGCATTTGACAAAACTCAAGATTCTTTCAAGATGAAACACTAAACAAACTAGAATTAAAAGGAAATGATCTCAACATAATAAAGGCCATATATCAAAAGCCCACAATGAACATAATACTAAACAGTGAAAGAGTGAAAGCTTTCCCTCCAAGATTAGGAACAAGGCAAGGATGGCCATGCTCACCACTTTTATTCTACCCAGTACTGAAATTTCTAGCCAGGGCAGTTATCAAGAAAAAGGAATGAAAGGTATTCAAATACAAAGGGCAGAAGCTAAATTATGTCTGTTCATAAATGACATGATCTTATTACACATAGAAAACCCTAGATTCCATCAAAAAATTGTTAGAAAATCTTCAGAAAAATTGCAGAATCAAAATTAACACAAAAATCAACTGTATTTCTGTACACTAACAATGAACAATCTGAAAAAGAAATTAAGAATTAAGAAAGCAATTCCATTTAGGATACCATCAAAAAGAATATAATACTTAGGAATATATATAACCAAGGAGGTGAAAGAGATATACACTGAAAACTACAAGACACTGCTGAAAGACATTAGAGAAGAGACAGATAGTACAAAGACAACCTGTGCTCATGGACTGGAAGACTTAATATTATTAAAATATCCATATTACCCAAAGAAATCTATAGATTCAATGCAATTCCTATGAAAATTCCAATGGCATTTTTTGCAGAAATAGAAAAAACATCCTAAAATTTATATGGAATTTCAAAGGACTCTGAATAGTCTAGGCAATGTTAAGAAAGAAAAATAAAGCTGGAGGCCTCACATTTTCTAATTTCAAAGCACACTGCAAAGCTCCAGTAATCAAAACAGTATGGCACTGGTATAAAGACAGATATACAGACCAATGGGGCAGAATAAACAGCCACAAAATAAAGCCTGATGTATATGGTCAAATGATCTTCAACAAGAGTGCCATGGCTACACAATGGAGAAAGGATCTTGGACAGTATTGCTAAAAGTGGATATCCACATACAAGATAGTGACTTTGGACCCTTACCTCACCCAATATAAAAATATTAATTCAAAATGAATTAACAATCTAAATGTGAGACCTGAAACTATAAAACTCCTAGAAGAAAACAGGGGAAAAGCTTCAGGACATTGGATTTGGCATGATTTCTTGGGTATGACACCAAAAGTACAGGCAACAAAAGGAAGAAAAGACAAATGGGATTACATTAAACTTTAAAAACTATGCAGCAAAGCAAACAATCAACAGGGTGAAAGACAACCTGAGTAATGAGAAAAAATATTTGCAAACCATATATTTGATATAGGTTGATATCCACACTATATTAAAAAATCCTACAACTCAACAACTAAAACATGAACAATCCAATTAAAAAATTGGGAGTAGATTTGCATAGACATTTCTCTAAAGATATTCAAATGGCCAAAAAGTATAGGAAAGGATGCTCGACATCATTAATCATCAGGGAAATAAAAATCAAAACCTCGAGATATCACCTCATACCCATTAGGTGGCCAACATCAAGTAACAGGAAATAACAAGTGTTGGCAAGTACGTGGGGAAAGTGGAACCCCTGTACACTGTTGGTGGAAATGGAAATGGTGCAGTGCTATGTAAAATAGTATGAAGGTTTCTCAAAATATTAAAAATAGAATTGTCATATGATCCAGCAATTCTGCTTCTGGTTATTATATTCAAAAGGATCTTTAAGAGATATCTGCACACCTCCTGTTCACAGCAGCATTACTTACAATAGCCAAGAGATGGAAGCAATCTAAATGCCCATTAATAGATGAATGGTAAAGAAAATGTGGTATATACAAACAATAGAATATTATTCACCCTTAAAAAGGAAGAAAATCTTGTCATATGCTACATCATGGATGAACCTTGAGGACATTATACTAAGTGAAATACAAGCCAGTCATAAAACCCGCCCCCCCAGATACAGCATGATTTCACTTACACGAGATATGTAAAGTAGCCATATTCATAGAGACACAAAGTAGAAAGGTGGTTGCCAGGGGCTAGGGGAGGAGGACTGTTGTTCAATGGTTATAGTTTTAGTTTTTCAAGAAACAGAGTAGAATGGTGGTTGCCAGTGGTGGGGAGAGGGGAGAGGAAAAAGGGCAGTAGTTGTTCACTGGGCAGAGAGTTTCAGGTTCTCAAGATGAAAAAGTTCTAGAGACCTGTTGCACCTCAATATGCACATAGCTAATACTGGACACTTAAAATGTTAAGATGTTAAGTTTGTTTTGACCATGATTTTTTTTTAAAAGGCAAAATTTTGCACATGTTTTTATTAACGAAATCATAACCATATTTGGTGACAGAGGAAAACGCACATGATATGATGGTAAATAAAGGAAGTGTGGTACAACATTTTGGAGCACTATGATCTGGGTAACTTTAGATTTTTCCTTTATCTTTGTCTGGAAGTCTACATTTTCTGTAGTAGATAGTATTTTAGGAAACTTTATTATCTTTTTAAAGTTAAGAGAGTACATTGAAGAGAGCAATGTGATGCTTTAATGTCCTAGCAAAGGAATAGCTTCGATCCACGTTTCTCTCACAAAAACCTCCTCTTTACCCCATGAAGCATAAGGGAGATTACCCCAGACCCTGCCCCAGTTATATGGTGTTATAATGGACATACAAGAAACGGCACATACTTAAAGTGTAGATTGAGGAGTTTCATAAAACCATCACTATAATCAGGATTATGAACAAATCTATCACCCTCCAAAGTTTCCTCTTGCCCCTTTGAGATTCCTCATTCCCACCCTCTGCCCCATTCATCCACCCCAATCTTCAAGTAACTGCTGATGTTTTCTATCACTGTATATTAGCATGTGCTCCTTTAAAAAAAATCTGGCTTCTTTCACTCAGCAGAGATTCAGCTATGTCATTGCAGGTGTTCTTCCATTTAATTGCTGAGTAGTTGTATAGATATGCCCCAATTTATCTGTTCTCTTGTTGATGACTTTTGTGTTGTTTCCAGTTTGGGGTATTTGAAATAAAGCTGCTATGAATATTTTTGTACAAGTCTTTGTGTGGACACATATTTTCATTTCTCTTGAGTAAATTCCTGGGAGTAGAATAGCTAGGTTATATAGTAAGTATATATCTAACTTTAAAAGAAACTGTCAAACTACTTTCTAAAATAGTTGTACCATTTTATATTCCCATCAATAGTGAATGAGAGTAACAAGTGCTCCACGTCCTCACCATCACTTGGTATGGTCAGTCTTTCTTAGTCATTCTACTGGGTATCTAATTGTAGCTTTAATTTGCATTTCCCCCAATGAATAATGAGTGACCGTATTTTCATGTGCTTAATTTAATTTGTATACCTTCTTTATTTAAATTTTTTGATGACTTATAGTTTATTTTAAATAAGAAATATGGTGTATTGTTCCAAGAATGTTGAGGACACGTTTACCTTTCCTAAATTCCTGTAAATAACAGTAAATCTATATAAAATCTATAGCAGTACAGAGAGTGAGTGTATGTTTGTATACTGTGGGGGTAACGGCAGGGGAGATACCAACATTAATAGATTTTGGAGAATTACTCCTCCCACCCCAACTTTACTGAGATGTAACTGACATTCAGTGTACAGCATTGTGTAAGTTTATGGTGTGCAATGTGATGATTTGATACAATCTATATTACAATATGATCATTAGCATAGTACTAGTTAACACCTCCATCATGTCACATAATTATCTTTTTTTGTGTGTGATGAGAACATTTAAGTTCTTAGCAACTTTCAAATATATAATACAGTATTGTTAACTATAATCACAATGCTGTACACATTGGATCTCCAGAACTTATTTACCTTCTACCTTCACCCCCCGTACCACGGTAACCATGATCCTACTCTCTGTTCCCTCAAGTTTGGCTTTTATATTTCCATTTGTAAGTGATATTAAACAGTATTTGTCTTTTTCTGTCGGACTTATCTCATTTAACACAATGTCCTCAAGGTCCATTCATGTTCTTGCAAATGGTGGGATTTCCTTATTTCTCATGGCTGATTAATGCTCTATTGCATATATACACCACATCTTCTTCGTATTTTCATCTGTTGGCAGGCACTTGGGCGCCTTGGCTATTGTGAATAATGCTGCGATGAACATGGGAGTGCAGATATCTCTTTAATATCCTGTTTTCATTTCCTCTCGATACAATCCCAGAAGTGGGACTGTTAGATCATATGATATTTCTATTTTTAATATTTTGAAGAGTCTCCATTCTGTTTTCCATGGTGGCTGCACCAATTTATATTTCCATCAACAGTGCACAAGGATTTCCTTTTTTCCACATCCATGCCAATACTTGTTACCTCTTGTCATTTAGAGGACAGTCATTCCTACAGGTGTGAGGTGGTATGTCATTGTGATTTTGATTTGCATTTCCCTGATGATTAGTGATGCTGAACATCTTTTCCTGTGTCTGTTAACCATCTGTATGCATCCTTTGGAAAAATATCTATTCAGTTGTTCCTCTGCCTATTTGAAAATCTATTTTTTTATTATTGAGTTATAGGCATTCTTTATACATTTTGGATATTAACCCTTATCAGATATGTGCTCATTCATATACCTTCCTTCATGAAGTGCCCGTTCAAATATTTTCCTGATTAAAAAAAGGACAACAAACAATTGCGTTGTTTTCCTACTTACTACTGAGTTGTAAGAGCTCTTTCTATATTCTAGATACAAGTCCTTCATCAGATAAGTGTTTTGCAAGTATTTTCTCCTATTTTGGCTTGCCTTTTCACTTTTATAGCAGTGTCTTTTGAGAAGTAAGAAGTTAATTTTGATGAAGTTCAATTTATCCATTTTTTAAAAAATTTTATGGGTCATAGGCTTTTAATGTCATAGCTAGGAAATCTCTGGCTAACCCAAAGTCACAAAGATTTTCTCCTGTGTTTTCTTCTGCAAGTTTATAGTTTTCAGTTTTATATTTAGGAATATGATCCATTTTGTTTTTTTGTGATTAATTAACATGTAGTGCATTCGTTTCAGAAGTAGAGTTCAGTGATTCATCAGTCTTATATAATAGCCAGTGCTCATTACTGCATGTGCCCTCCTTAATGATCCATTTTGAGTTAATTTTTGTGTATGGTGTAATGTGTAGATCAATGTTAATTTTTTTTGCATGTGGATGTCCAATTATTCCCGACTATCCTCTTTTCATAAAATTGCTTTTTGCACTTTCGTTAAAGGTTAATTGACTATGTATGTTTGGGTCTATTTCCACACACTGTATTTTGTTCCATTGCTACATATGTATCAAAAGAAAAACTTTTGATGTTCACATTTCTGGAGTCACATGTAATATCTGTTTTACCTGTTCATTTGAACATTTACCCTCTACTAGTTCGGAAGTTATACATCTCATTTCAATTATTTTTATATTTACTGGATATTTTAGGCATTTAATATGTACTTTTAACAGAGTCTAAAATTAATCAGTATCTTTACCTTCTTCCCAAACAAAGCAAAGATCTTTGAATGCTTTATTCTATTATAACTTACATCCCTGCCTTAGATGTTACTTCAGTCTAGGAATTTAGTTTTATCTTGATTTTTAAAAATTCTACACCATAGAGTATTGCCATTATTTTAAATATTTAACATATAGTCTATTTGCCATCATATTTTCTTTTTTCTGTACCTCTGGCTTTTTCTCCTCAGCCCGAAGTACCCTCTATGCAATTTCTTTTAATGAGAACCTGTTGGTTAAAAATGCTCTAAAATGACTTTATATTGTATTCATTCTTGAAATATAGACTCAATGGCATACAATTCCAAGTTGATAGTTCTTTTGAACTATCAACACATTGAATATGTTCCAGTATTTCTGGTTTTCTTTTTAGACTTTGAGAAATCAGCAAGTTTTTCTACCTTTCATATATTGTAACTTGGCTATGATATATGTATTATTTATCCCATTTAAGAGTTATTTAATCTTGATAATCTGAGGATCTCATTAATTCTTGAAAATTCTCGGCCATTATTTATTTCCTTTTCTTCTGTTTTTCTAATCCAATTATATGTAGGCTAGACCTTTTTCACTACATCCTTCATGTCCCTCAATCTCTCCTATTCTCCATCACCATAACCCTCTCTCCTTCATTCTGGGTAACTTCCTCAGCTCCATCTTCCAAGTCATACATTCTTTCTTCATCTGATCTAATCTGCTATTCAGGACCAGCAAACTTTTTCTGTAAAGGGCCAGATAGTAAATATTTTAGGCTTTGTATGCCATATGGTTTCTGTTGCAGCATGAAGACAGATTGAGCATGGCTGTGCTCCAGGAGAACTTTACTGACAAAAACAGGTGGTAGCTCCAGCCAGATCTGATCTGTAAACTGTAGTTTTTCAACCCCTGGTTTAAACGATAAATTTTCCAGTAGGTGAGTTTCTAATTTCAATTATATTTTTCATTTTTGGAAGTTGTATTTAGTTCTCTTCAATCTGCCTAGTAGCTATTATATTCTTTTGTCCCTTTGTCATACGTAAAATACACAAGTATTGCCCACTATCCTAATCTGGTTCCTGGGTTTGTATAGTGAGAATTTGGACAGTGAGGGATTCTGTGCTATCTGATTCTTAAATTTTAGATAGCAAGTGTTTAAGAGCTCAGGTACCAAAGGATGACCACCACATTATTAAAAAAAATAATAATTATTTGAATTTATTCAGTTCTTGAGTTCAGATAACAAGAAATATTTATATTCTCACTTTTTTTTTTTTAAAGATTTTTAACTTATTTGTTAGAGAGAGTGCACAAGCACGGGAAGCAGCAGGCAGAGGGAGAAGCAGGCTCCCCATGGAGCAGGGAGCCCGATGCGGGCTCATCCCAGGACCCCAGGATCATGGCCTGAGCTGAAGGCAGATGCTTAACCAACTGAGCCACCCAGGCATCCCTCTATATTCTCACTTTTAAAATATATTTTTACCTGATAATTAAAACATCTGTAGTCTTTTGAAAATTGGATTCTACGGTTTCTGTTGGTGCTCATTCATAGTGCTTTTTCCTCATGTGTTCAGACTTTTTTTAATTGTACATTCCTGTTCTTTGTAACTTCTGAAGGAAGTATTTGAGGCTTATTCACAGTATATTCTTCAGGACTGATTTAAACTTGTTTCTCCTAGGTACCTGGGAGCAGCACCAACTCAGTGCTACTTTATGCCAAATTTTCAGTTTGGGGTTCCTTCAGGTCACACAGGTAATATATATTCTAGCTCCAAAACTCTGTGATTGAGGGTTTATGGCTAGGAATTTTCCAAGGAGCTTTTCCTGTTTTTTACATTCCAGTAGTACCAACGTAGAAACCCATCCTTTGTGGGGTGGATTCTTTTCTAGTTGACCCACTACCAGTATTTCCTATTAAGGGTCCTGGCTTTATAAAGGGATTCTTTGAACTGACCTCTGACATTTTGGGGGCCCCCACGGTATCTCTTGTTCCCCATTAATGGCCTATAAACCTAGGCTCTAGGCCACCAGGGATTAGCTAGGACAAATGCCAGCTTCTGCACTTATTCCTTTGGACTTAAATTTTCATTCTTCCTTTTTTTTTTAAAATAGGCTCCACACCCAAGGTGATCCCAATGCAGGGCTTGAACTCATGACCTGAGATCAAGACCTGAGCTGAGATCAAGAGTCAGACACTTAACTGACTGGGTCACCCAGGTGCCCCCTACTCATTTTTATTTTTATTTATTTATTTATTTTAAAAGATTTTATCTATTTATTTGACACAGAGACAGCCAGTGAGAGAGACAGCCAGTGAGAGAGAGACAAGCAGGGGGAGTGGAAGAGGAAGAAGCAGGCTCCCAGCAGAGAAGCCTGATGTGGGGCTCGATCCCAGAATGCCGGGATCACACCCTGAGCTGAAGGCAGACACTTAATGACTGAGCCACCCAGGCGCCCCTCCCTACTCATTTTTAATCTCCAAAGAATTTCCCTTTTCCTTGCCAACTCATGCATTTAACATTTTTTTTCATTTTCTTATTTTCTTTTTTCCTTCCTCTCTGCCCCCCTCCCCCAAATTCAATTCACCATTTTTAGGAGTGCTATTCCTGGAGGAGTTTCCCTGAATATTCAGTCCATCTTACTGTCAGAAATAGAAGTAATAATTTCATAGTCAGCAGGAACACACATAAATGTTACTAAAAAGGTTAAGTCTAACCTCTTTATTTTTCAGATGAGGAAACAGGCCTAAGGAGGTAAAGTGACTTGTTCGAATTCACAGTTAGTGGCAAGTCCATCAGCAAAACCGAGGTTTCCTGATTGCCAACCTAGTCCTTGCCCATTCTACAATTATGCCTTTTTGGTAAAGGACCCAGGTAAAGTGTAGCACTTTCCATACAGTTGTGAAAAGTTTATATGAGTAAGTATGGCCTTATTCATACACACATTCCTACCATATGCTCTTCCAAGCTTAGCAGCACGGAATATGGCTGTCTTAATATTATCCAGACAAAGTAAATTCACAATCTCTTTTCACAGCTCTATGTCTTAGACCCTTTTCCCATCCCCAGAATAGCCTAGACCCTCGTCTTATAAAGCAGCTTGCAATCTTGACATTTGGGGAAAATCTCACGATACTTTTGCTCGAGGAGAGACTACATCCTCCCTTGACCAATATTTTTACAAGGCAACTCATACTAAGAAGGCAAACTGTTTGAAACATTTTAGAAAGTTAAGGTTTTAAAATATTAGTTCCTTTTTTTGGTGAGAAAGTGAGTTTTATAACATAGGTTCTATTCATGGAACAAATTAAGTAAAGTTAAGAGGCTAACTACATAAACTTTCACCATTCTCTTCAAATGAAAATGAATTCTCTTTCCAAGGGAAGACAGTCTTTACTTATTTAGAAAGAAAATGGTTAAGAGTATGACAAGTATTTATAGTTGTAGATAAAATGAAGGCAGAAAAAATGTAGATAAAATGAAGGCAGAAAAAAACTATAAAGAGAAGATGAAAAACAATATACTTCATTTTTCTTAATTCTTTAAACAGAATTAGATTATGGCAAAGATTTTACAAAACTGAGTCCATACTACATTTACAGGAATAATGTAAAAATAAGACAAGTATACAGATTTATCTTCCATACCATCAAAATATTTTAAAATTCTGATGAGTATTAATTATGTTCCTACTCAGTACCTCGAGCTTTCCATATGTGGCAGAGGAAAGAAGACATGGCCACAACCTTCAAGTCCTTTACTGTCTGGGGGTACTTTTACCTTAAACAGTCATTATAAATACCATTTCTATGATGTTACACCTTTAACACATTAAAAAAATCTGACAAAAGATCTGATTTTTTTTTTTGCTTTTTTCCTGTTTTATTGATTTCAGTATGCTCTTAACACTATTGTATAAATTATAGACAAGTAAAAAGGAAAACACATTGTATAATTACTGTTATTCACTACATTTTAGTTGTAAATAATATTCTTTTTCAAAAGTCCTATCACCTCTGGAAGCCATTATATATTAAATGTTTGAAAGCTTTGTGGTTTCTAATGGCAACGTAACTCCCTTAAGGATTAGGCAAGGAAGCATGATGTGTTACAACTGTAAAGAATAGAATTAAACTTGGAATTATTTCCAGTTGAATATTTAGCTCATTCTCATGTTTTCTATCACAAATAATGTGATCGATATGTGTGTATATAATTCTTTGTCCAAATCTAGGGTATGGACATTTAAAGGTCTTAATGAATACTACCAAACGTTCCCAACAAGGTATACCACCTAGAGCTCCTACCAGCAGCATTTAATTTATAAAGAATGCCCATCTCATCTCAACCTTCCTATCCCAGAGAATTATCCTTTTAAAAAAATCACTGATAATTTTATAGGTTAATTTGCATTTCTTTAATTCTTGGTGATGCTGCCTACTTGCCACCATACATGAGAGAACAGTTTATATTCTCTTCTCCAACTTCCTGCATCCCATACACTCCTTAAATCTTTGGTATCTGATTTTTGCCCAACAGTGTACTGAGACCACTTTCTTTAGGGTTACCAACACTATCTTAATTGAAAAATCTAATAGCCATTTTTAGTTTTCAAGGTCCAATTAACCAATATTCGATAAGTCTCCAACATCGACCCCCTTCTCTTAAGCTAGGAAGCCTATCAACTGTCCCGGATTGCTTATTTTTTGAAAGTGCTATCCAAAATGAAACCTTCTAAAAAATTCTTCCTATTCCTCTATGTTACAAACTCAGAGCCCCTTACTCTTTTCAATCTCTTCTTAAATGATTCTCTTCTGGGGAGCTATAGACTCTGATTTCACTATCCTTTAGAAATTAAAAAATATTTTTGGTCTCTCTCCTTCATCTCCAAGATGATACTCACTTTGGCACCTACAAAGACGCAGTCACTATGGAAGATCTTCTCTCATTCCATAAGTATAAGTAAATTTTTGTTTATATCTAGAAATACTGAAGAACATCAGACAGCACTTTTGAGACCTTCAGCACGAATCTATTCTCTAATTTATGTCTATGTACTTTGTAGCCCAACTTACAAATTATCTATCCTCTTGATATGAGGAAGCTGATCTTCCTTTGTCTCTGCCCCTTTTGAAAGTTAAGGGGCAGCATACCATAGGTATGGATCCAAAGTACCCTCCCCAGCCCTACTATCTAAGAAAGTAATGGCATCATCAACTCAGATGACAAAATCCTCGTGTAATTTTACAAGACCCATTGTTTGGACCTAATTTTACTGTGAAAACTTCAGCCATTTTTATATTGTTAACAGCTGCAATTCTCAGTTTAACTTCACCCCTTACTCCCTACTCCTACTGATCTAATTATATTATTACCCAACAAAACAGCTAACAGGGATATAGCAAAATCGGAAAAGTTGACTGTGATAGCTACTATAACAGGCAACACTCAGTTGAAGAAGGCTGTGGACAGAATCAGTAAAGATGTATGCAAAGTAGATAAATGATTTGTTACTTTTTTTTTAAAGTTCATTTGGGCTGAGTGTGGAGCCCAATGCAGGGCTTGAACTCTCATGACTGTGAGATCAAGACCTGAGCTGAGATCAAGAGTTGGACACTTAACCCACTGAGCCACCCAGGCACTCCGATTTATTACAGTTTTTGAGTTATATTTTGCATGTCTTAAATGCTGAACTTAGTACCTGGTATATAAAAAATGTATGGGAGAAGGAGGAGCTGAAAGGAAACTGATATTTACTGAATATATGCTATGGTCAGGAACTTGACAAATGCTTATTTATTGATAAACAGAAACACAGGAAAGGAAAAAAGAACTGATGGAATATGTGTGTGTGTGTGTGCTCATGTGTATATATAAAATGTGTATATATATTTTACAGATATATGTAATATATATGCATTTACATATTTCATCAGATTTAAATACATATATTACATATATCAGTAAAATAGATTGAATTTCCTGTGCTTTTTGTAATTTGCCTCTAATGGAAATCCCAAAAGAGGAGTTTCACGAATGTTTTGACTAACAGCATTATTGGAATAAATATTCAGCTTTCCAAATTGGTAACTTCAAAATACAACACTCACTTACATATACAATTTCTAGAATTTTTGTTTTAAAAAAACCCCCTTTTATAAACTCTGTACTCTGTAGTAAGAGAGAGGTACACTTGACATTTACCTTCATGCATTGATAAATGTGACCCTCTGGTGGTAGGAAAAACTCTGAGAATAACAAACTCCAAGGTCACACATCCAGGAGAGGTAAAAACATGGACCCTCACTATACACAGATGTGTACACCAGAATGTCAGGTACTGCCCTCTTCTCCTTGGTCAAATAGGAATCACCCTTATCAGGTACTTGCCTGTGTCAGACACAGAGATGTATTAACGCATCTCTCCCTCTGAACCACCCTATTAGGTAGGTCCTATTTTCACTCCCATTTGACTGACAAGGAAACTGTGACAAAGATTAAATAACTTGCCTAAGGTCGTGTAAGATATGGCGACTTAGAAAAAGAGGTCCAGAGATGTTGAACGAATACCAGGACTGAGGAATTAATTATAATGACCTCAAATGCAGGGCAATAAGCTAATGGCCAGAGGAAAGGAGCATGTTTTGTTGAAGAAACAAAACCTCATACACTCTGTTATTATGTGTTTGACATATCTGGAGGTGGCTGGGATGTAAACAGCTAGGACAGTTTTAAGGGGAAAAGGTTAGAGATAAAGAATCTGACTGCACAAGCTGTGTGCAGTGTATTAGATAGCTGAAATCAGTGCTTTGAAAGAGGATAACCTGAGGGCCCCCATCTGTCACACCAAGGAACATTCTTGGGGAGTCCAGCCTAGAGCAGGAATTAGCAAACTATAGTCTGGGGCCCTGTTTTGAACATCTAGTGAGCTAAGAATGGTTCAGACATTTTTGAAGCCTGGAAAAAAAGCAAAAGAATAACAATATTTTGTGACACATGAAATTTATAGGACATTCAAATTTCAGTGTCCAAAGATGAAGTTTCAGAGAGCTCAGCTACAGCCATTCGCTTACATGGTGTCCACGCCTGCCTTCGTGACACAGCAAGCATGGGTACGACCCCGGAGCCTCAACTGTCTCCTACCTGGCTCTTTACAGAAAAAGCATGCCGACCCCCTGGCTTAGAGAAAACGCGTGACACATTAGCAGATGAGACCAGCAAGGTAGACTGACACAGAGAAATTTCTTCAGAATCTGTGACACAGAGAATACTTTGGTGCCACAGTGTGTGCTATCAACTCTCTTCTAATATTTATTGCTACTAAAGTTCCCTTTGTGTTACATACCAGCTTCCAAATACTTAGATACCAGGGCATTCAGCACAATTACTCTTTGGCGTTTTGAGGTGAAGAGGGCACTTACTCTGGAACTGAAGCTGACAGGAGTGACACTCTTGTGAAATAAGAGTCCTCAGTCCCTCTGGCTTCTCTAAGTTTTTTTTGCCCCATACATGCTCACTCCCTTTCTTCCTAGAGATTAGCTACATTTTGTTGATGTGATTCTTTGAATTTAGATATATTTACATGTGCTTTTCCTATCCTACCTCCTTAGGCTGTAATCTTTTGTTTGTCCACAGATGGTGGTCACTAAGCATGAGTTGTTCACTCTGCCTGTGACAACTGAGGTCCACAAAACTGTGAGAAGGTATTCTAGTAAAAAAAAACTTACCCTTGGACTATAATCTTAAAATAAAACTTCAAATTTTAAAAATAAAGCATGGTTACAATGTATTTTATAACAGACATGTTTCTCAAAAAGTGTCCATAAAGTTAATTTCTGTTCACTGAGTCATATTACCCAACTCACTTTCATTATAAAATTATTTTTAGTGTAAAACTAAGAGATACATTGTCACGGGAAAAGTTCACACCCAAGACATAATAAAAACTAAAAAATGTAGCAAACTATTAAGTAGTACACAGAGTAAATAAAAACAATTTTTAAATGAAGGCTTAATAACACAGTGCTCAAATCACAAAATGCAACCATCACGCTAAAATGTAAGATGTAAGATGCTTTACAAGAAGGCACTCTTGTTTCCTGAGGACAGATACACATGAGAAGCAGATGTGCTCTGCAGATTTCCTGGTCTTTTAATGCAAGCCAACACACTATGCAGGAATGTGATTACTCCCCTCACCTGGCTTATCCATGTAGACCATACATATGCTGACTGGAGACTTGGAACTTGTTGAATATAGCTCTCCTCGTGGACACTGACTTTCAGTGTGACTTAAGTCTTTTCTGAATTGTTTGATGTTTTGGCACTGAGCAGCTGAAACCTTAACCCCAAATTTGGCATTCATTCATTCATTTTTTTTTAAAAAAAGATTATTTACTTGAGAGAGATAGCAAGAGAAAGCATGAGTGGGGGTGGGGAGAAGGGAGAGAGAGAAGCAGACTCCCCAGGTCATGCAGACTCCCCCCAAATTTGGCATTTAAAAGAGTAATGCATTTCTACTTTCAGGAGTTAAAACAAGTTCATTTCATTTTTTTAAAAAAGATTTTATTTATTTATTTGAGAGAGAGAGAGAGACAGCGAGAGAGGGAACACAAGCAGGGGGAGTGGGAGGGGGAGAAGCAGGTTTCCCGCTGAGCAGGGAGCCTGATGTGGGGTTCGATCCCAGGACTCTGGGATCATGACCTGAGCTGTAGGCAGACGCTTAATGACTGAGCCACCCAGGCACCCCAAGTTCATTTCATTTTAAGTTAATTCTACAAAAACAAACTAAAGTACTGAAAATCCTGGAATGCATATTCAATATTCGAAACCAAACATTATTGCTTTTCAATGCAGTTTGTATCAAATAATAATAACGGTTACTCAGCATCGAGTGTGTGCCAGGCATTGCACTGAGCCCCCTTCCATGAGTTGTCCGTGTAATTTTAATTTAGTTTCAAGCTCACACCACCTCCCAGGGTAATACACTTGGGAGTGACAGAGCTAAGGCATTAGGCCAAAGGCTGGATGAGTGCCACTACTGTGAATTTCAATTTGGTGGTAATAGTAGCAGCGACTTCCTATACACACTATATCACATTTACTCTTGTAATACCTCATTTAAGATCCATCGGCATCAGCATCAGCTGGGACCTTGTCAGAAATGCAAATTCCTGGGCATGGCCCAGACTGGTTCAGAAATTCTGGACTAGGGGCGCCTGGGTGGCTCAGTCGGTTAAGCGTCTGCCTTCAGCTCTGGTCATGATCCTGGGTTCTGGGATCATCCCTACCTCGTCGTGGTTGGGCTCCCTGCTCAGCGGGAAGCCTGCTTCTCCCTTTCTTGCTCCCTCTGCTTGTGCTCGCCCTCGCTCTCTTTCTGTCAAATAAATAAATAAAGTCTAAAAAAAAAAAGGGAAAAGAAATGCTGGACTAGGAGCTCAGCAGGCTGTTTTCACAAGCCTTCCAGGAGACTCTGCCACATGCTAAAATTGGAGAACCACTGAAGAGGACAGGAGCTGAGGTTTATTAAACAAACTAACAGCAAAAATAAGGCTGTAGGAGGACTAGGCTGACCCACAAAAAAAGGAACAATTTTCAAGGGCCCTCAAGCATTTCATAATTCTGTTATTTAAGTTCCCTTGGTCCTTGCTCCTGGGCAATACTTTAAAAATCTAGTTGTAGGCATTGCATTTATTTTAACAGCTTAAGGCTGGCCTCTTTTGGATGCATTTAGAAAATCATCCCTTTCCACTATCTGACCTGTGGATCAGACAGAGTGCCGAATATTTCCATGTAAAGACGTAAATGTGCATTTCTAGGTTTCACAGGTAGAGGGGGACGATGGTTAAGATTGGGGGCTGTCACGTGTGGGTTTGTACTGGAAAGTCCTAACTGAGGTATGACCACTATGCACACAGTGACTGGTGCTGGTGGAGTGGGAGGGAGACGGCTGGTGAGGAGGGGGCACACCCACAGTGTGCTGTGGCTGTTCTGAGAGCGCCCCATGAGGTGAAAGGGAAGAGAAAGTGAGAGAGGCATCCACAGCAGGGTTTATTCAGACTTCAAAGCTGGGACAGTCTGCCTTGTGGCCTGTGCTAAGAGCTGGAGAAAAAAAGACAGAAAATATGATTCTTGAGAAAGTGTCAGGGTGGAACCAGCAAGGTTACCAAAAGAGGCATTCCAACTTGGGGGGCAGGAGGAAATGAAGAAGTCTGGGATGCATGTAACTCATCCAACCCCAGAGGATTAAGTGAACACATGAAAGCAGGAGTGAGGCCAGGGTAACAGAACTGAGGTGACATCTGATGGTTAGGGGGCACTATGGAGATGTTAACGCCCATCATGACCACAGAAGGCAGACCATAGAGTAAATGGCTACTCCCTGAGGTGGCACACTGCCCTTGGCACCCCCGGGACTCAAGCTGCAGGCTGCTTCTACTAATTTCTGAAGCTCTGAGTAACGACTCCTGTGACCTAAGGGTAAACAGGCGAGGATTGTGAGGTTTAGCTGGAGAAGCTGGACTGATCCTTAGAGAATCAAATTGTCTTGCTGGAACTAGATGTCACTGATGGCTGTAACTGCTTAAACCTAGCTGGCAAAGCAGAGCTTAGAACTCAGGAAAGAATCTTTGTCGCAGCTGCAGCTTCGACCCCCAGGAAGTGAGAGCATACCCGAGCGCCCTGCAGCACAGCAGCAGTCTCCGCGGCACCTGAAACCTGTGCGTCTTTCCGCCCAGCTGTTCATTTCCCCGGGCACAGGGACCATGTCTTACTCACCCCCATGGCCTTGGCACTTAGCACAGTATTTATCTGGCACCTGGCATGCATCTAATGCATGTTTGTGAATGAATGAAAGAAGACCTACCTGAACTAAGGGTCCCATTTGTCTTTGTCCTGACTCCCAGATCACAAAGAGATGGGAGACTGAAGTTGGGCAGTTGCGCGGACTTGGATCACATATGCATGAGAGCGCTAAGTATGGATATGAGAGAATATATGTGTATTTCTAGATCCCAATTTAGCATTTATTTTTCCAATTAGTTTCTTTAAAACCACCAAATTTCTATGAAGTTTAACTTATACTACTCCCTGATGTAGACAGAGAAGGTAGATTTTATTGATGAGGAAAGAGGGAAAGAAAACTTAACAATCTTCTTAAGTAATGGTGTGACAAGCAATCAAAGTCGAGGAACTGAGAGATGCAAACAAATTCAGAAATCACCTACAGCCTACAGCATTCACACGGCTGGTCTAAAGACAGAAGGCTGTCATGATCAAGACAGGAACTAGAACTATGTCTCCTCATTTCAGACTGGCACTAGCTCTACAAGAAAAGTGTAAAGACTCAGGACTGCCAGCATTCTGTAAGATCATCTTACTTTTCATGGTACTGCCTTAAAGTGTAAATTTAAAAAATGTAACACAGTAAAACCTCATTGGTATAGACACCTATGTTCATCTATCCAGCATGAACTTATTTAATAATCACTTAGCAGAAACAGGTACGGTTATTTAAGAAGTAAAATACGCTAGCATTTACAGTCATTGACATAGCAGACTGCTTGCAAAATTAATTAGAATAAGTGAAGTTTTACTGTGTATAGAACAAGCAAACAAACGAAGGACATTTTTTTTGGATTACTCATGATGTTTCTAGAAGCCCATGTACTACCCAACTGTCAAATCCAGTATTTCAAGGAAACGGGAAATACTCACCACTGCCGGCACTCCCCTCTCTTCTGCCGCGGGAGCCCCCACTGCTGTCTCTGCCAGACTTTATGCGCTAAAACAAGATGATGAATTTAAAAGAATAAATGATAGTTCCTCAAAGTTGAATATAACTAAATGTTGATTTTTTAAAAATAACATTACTGTGTAGCCCTAAAGATTCCCTGCTCCTAGTCCCTGCTCCTAGCCGGGTTCGAATTGCTCCATACATGAGCGTTGACTCTACGAGAGAAAAGATGAGGTTGTTCTCTAAGTAAAGGGTTCACAGCCTGCCTGCTACCAGGGTCCTCAGTCCTTACGAAATACTCAAGTGGCACGTCCACTTACAGGTGCAGCGTGACGTTGCTTACAAACCGAATATTCTCCTGATGTAAAGGTTCACGTCTTAAACCTGGGGGGTGGCAGGGGACAAGGGAATCCACAGAAGGGCTATTTCCTGAGCTAGTCCAACTCTGTAATGGCTGAACCTGAACTATTTTGGGGAAAGAAAAGGTAAACTGGCTTTTGAAATTCAACTTCTACAATAAAAGCGCAATTAAAATCTCACGAAATGCCTAAGATCTGTTCAGTAGTCCACTTTCTTAGGTACAAGCTCACCCTTAAAACATAAGAAATATCTCCAACCTGTGACAACCTTAAGTTTCTTGGAACAATTTATGGTTATTTTGTTTTGCTTACGTGTTAGACTTTTTGTATTGACACGGAACCTGGCTCAAATCACACTGCCAGATTCTCATATGTCTAATGCTGTGTTTAGAGACAGGGCAGTCAGTAACCAGAATCAGAGAACTTTTGATAAATATTTACTCTACAACTGACTTAAAAATTTTAAACATAGGTTGGTACCTTATTTTGATCTTCAATAATATAAACACAATTTCATATTTAATTCAAAGGACAAACTATTCCCTCAACCCCGACAACTCTCCCAATATTTATAAATTATCAGGTCATGGATTGGGTTATTGACATTGTGGTCTGCTAGGAAGAAAAAAATTTCCTTTCAATAATTCAAGACTCATTTCTGTAAAATGGAACACTGTCCTAAAACCCAGGACTTTCAAATGCATGTAAACACGTTCACATTTTTTCTGTTAAGAAACTTCCCTTGAAACCCCATCTCTCTCCTTCGCCCCTTCTCTTTTGAAAATCTAAAAATGATATAACAAAATAAAAATTTTAACATCATTAATCAGATTTTATTTCAAAACTTGCTTTTCATCTCTCCACAGATTATTTCTAGCATAGCTAAAAGACCTGTACAATGCTAAAATAAACTCATAAGGACAAATGCCCATGTAACTTGAAATTTTTTCAAATCAAATGTGAGACAAGATCTTACATCCTGCTTTAGTAGCCATATGTTTATAATAAGACAATTTAGGAAAGTGAGCACTTTCCACCATCACCACATTCTTTACCCCATTCCACCTATTCTGAACTCTCATCTAAAATTTCCCAATTCTTTGGCTCTCATCCATCTTTTCCTAATTAATTCCCTTAAATCCTCACTTTATTTCCAGCCTAGGATCACCCCACCACTTTAAGCACATCTCCATCAGGACCTCCAGGCCCCTTGCTTGCCCACTTGTCTTTCTGCTCCACGCACCAAGAAACCTAAAACCTGGCTTGATTCAATGACTTCTCTTCTTCCTCTCCTATTCCCAGGACACCGTGCCCTGTTGGACACATATCATGGAAGCACATGACAGTCTCCAGGGCCCTCCCCACTGCTGGCTCAGTGTCCGTCCCCACACCCCACAGAACCACCATGTTTTTAATACACCACATGCTGTCCTTTTCACCTTTGGAAACTGACTGCCCCTCCTACGTGAATAAAGGGCAGCCTGCACTGCTTGGATGTGCCAGCTTCCTCCCTCCATGGACCCTCTATCTGTCATGCCCTTCTTCATCTTCTTCCTAGCTCCCTCTCATCCCTTAAGCTCCACTCTCATCTTAGGGAAACTCCCCTGTAACCCAGGTGGCTGCTCATTCAGTGTGCTCACCAACACCCATGCCCTCCTCACACTCACGGTCCTGCCCTGCTTGTCTTTTTCCTTCACCACTCTCCTGTGGGCAGAGAATGTGGGGTTTTGGTTTGGTTTGGGTTTTTTGGGGCGGTTGGAGAGGAGGGGGAGAGGGAGGAGGTGCAGAAGGAGAA
The DNA here is from genome assembly GCF_002007445.2 of Ailuropoda melanoleuca. Lineage (NCBI taxonomy): Eukaryota > Metazoa > Chordata > Mammalia > Carnivora > Ursidae > Ailuropoda > Ailuropoda melanoleuca. The sequence goes on along the minus strand of NC_048224.1, from coordinate 62,478,537 downwards.
TCCTGAGAGAGAGAGAATCTTAAGCAGGCACCACACCCAGTGTGGAGCGGGATGGGGGGCGTAATTTCACAACCCTGAGATCATGACCTGAGCCAAAATCAAGAGTCAGATACTTACCTGACTGAGCCACCCAGGCTCATGGAGAATGAGGGTTTTTTTATCCCCTTCCAACTGGACACCTATTTGCTGCTGAAAATCAACAAATTTCACCATACTGAATCTTGTATACTTTGTTCTCTAATCCTCTTTCTCACATTTCGGCTGATATTTTTCTCTTCCTTTTCATATTTAGATTACTCAGTATTTAATTCCTGCTCTTCCCATTTTGTTCTTTTACAGACTATAATCAAGTGTGACACAATGCCTTGCAGCTAACTTTTTTGTGTTCAGTGAAGAAGAAACAAAAAACATCTCTTTAAAAAGTGTTTCTAAGAGGCTTACAGCGCGGGGGGCCAGTTCACATTGCTCCAGGCCCATAGTAGCCAGACATGGTAGCCTATGCCTGGAACTGCTTACTGATGGCACTAATGAATACACATGTGTAAAATTTTTCTTCTTACTCAGGAATGTAGATCCCCCCAAGCATAAAGGGGAGAACAGTCTTCTTTTTCCATTATAGTTCCAGGAAGAGAAACAGGTTCTCTGAAAAATCAGTCTAAATAAATTTCTGGCTTTAACATTTTAAAGTAGGAGTTAGGAGTTCAGGGAGAAACACTATCCTGACTCACTTAAACCTGAATCAATTTATCTTTCTTAGGTCTACATAAATCCTTTTCCATTTTTAAACAATTGTTAAAAATCCATGATCGGATTTATTTTACATCTACTTTCTGCCCCCTACTCCCCAAACCAGATTCCATATCCTGAGCTGGCATTGATCATTTGCGTGATGACCTGTAGGAGCATAAACTCTAGACAAGTGTTTTTCAAACTTTAGTGAATAGAAAAATACCTGGAGAACTTGTTTAAAAAAACACATACACAGGGGCGGCTGGGTAGCTCAGCTGGCTGGGCATCTGCCTTCAACTCAGGTCAGGATCCCAGGGCCCTGGGATCCAGCCCCTCAGCAGGCTCCCTGATGAGTAGGAAGCCTGCATCTACCTCTCCCTCTGCCTCTCCCCTCCACTGGTGCATGTGCTCTCTCTCTCAAATGAATAAATAAACTCTTAAAAAAACCCCCACATACACAGATTCTTGAATTTAACTCTGGGGTAGGGTTTGGGTAGGTCTGGGGTGGGGCCCAAGACTTTGTAATTCTAAGATGTGCCCAGGTGATTCTGAGGCTCTGCTGGTCCACAGAGCATGCTTGAATAGAACTATCCTGAGACCCTAACGGCTAATCAAATTTTGGTGAGTTGATGGGAAGATACATTTTAGTTTAATTCATGGTATGAGTTACCAACTTTTCTGAGTGCAGAATAAGTAAGGACTATACATCAACTGAAAATAATTATTGGCATCATCCCTTTCCCCTACTATTCAAAAGGTAGTAAGGCACAGTAATTAGGAACCTGGGGTTGGGACCCAGCCTGCCTGGATTTGAAGCCTAGGTCTGCCCCCAATAAATGTGTGACCTGGAGGAAGTTACTTAGCCATCATGGATCTCAGTTTTCTCATCTATTAAAAAAAATAATAAGACCATACCCAACATTGTAGGACTATTGTGATGTTTAAATTAGTTAATAAAGTGCTTACTTAGAACAGTGCCTGTACCTATCAGGCACTCAGTAAATGCTAGCTGTTGCTATTATTAATGTCTAATTAGCAGATGTGATCAAGTGGAATTAAAGGGAAAACTGTAACCAGAACCATGAAGAGTGCTAACATCATTCACGAACATTCATCTAGTGTCTTCACTTCTTTTCCTTCCTGCTGCCAAACTTCCACCGTTACTAGCACTTCCAGAGGAGAGGAAGGGATAAAGACTGGAGTCAACTCTGTATTCCTTTAACAGCTCTAGGTAAAAGTTTGATGTGATTATCTATGATATCCCTGCTATCAATTACATGTCCATTTCACAAACGGTCTCAAGTTCACAATATGGAAGTGTTCTTCAGCAAGAAACACCAAAATTAGACTGATCGTAGAGAGTTACAAACTCTAAAAAAGATATTTGGCTGTCTAACTGTGAAAATGCTTAAAGAAATCAAGACATATCTGTACAATAGAGTATTATGCAGGCATTAACAATGATTAAATGAAGAAATTCTAACTACATAGAAAAATGTTAAGTTTCTGCAGTAGGACAGATTCTAAACAAGAAATGCACAGAAAAAGTAACAAGTTTTACGTTCAAATTTAGAAAAGGAGAATGTCATTAATTCAGAAGTTTATTTATTATACTTTGTTTCATAACTAATAGTGCTTTATGCACTATGCAAGCCAGGAAATAGAATGCTCTGCCCCATTGGCTCACAATCTCAGAAACACGTACTGAAATGGGACATGCAACAATTAAAAGATAAATTAGCTCTCGGATAGTGAGAATTCTTTCTCTTTAAGTCTCTTCTTTCTAGGACCCTTCTTTTTCACAATTTTTTCTCCTCCACTTTGTATTTATAAGCAAAATGTAAAGTGAGAAAACATCAAATGTTTCTTTTGTTTAAGATTTAATGAGGAATACCAAAGAATAGAGAAATTGATTTCAAGGGCGCTGTAGAGAGAGTGCTTTGTGGATGAGGACTGTGACTCTAACGAAAGATTAAGCAGTAACATTTGAGGGAAGATATTAAGGAGAAGCTACAATGAGAGAAGGTATAAATGTATAAAACGTATAAATGTAATGACCTTATGTTTTATACAGATTACAATGAAGGCAGTGATAAAATACTGCCAAAAGAGGCACTATTCAAGCACTGTGAGACATCAATAATCGCAGTGAATAAGTAAGAGAACCACTGGAAAACCTAAATGCATCAACGGTAACTTGTATGAGTTTACTAAAGTATTCTAATTAAGTCATTAGGGAATTATTTTAGTGAAGACAATGGAATGATGTCAGGTCTATGAGAGAAACAGATAAAAATTGACTATATTCAATGTATATATAACTATTTTGATGGAAGAGGAATCAAAAGGCTGAGTACTACCTAGAAAAGAAAAGCAGTCTCAGTGACATTTCCATATTCATTTTTTAAAAAAGATTTTATTTATTTATTTGAGAGAAAGAGTGTGAGTGCAAACGGGGGCGGGGCAGAGGGAGAGACAGAAGCAGACTCCCCGCTGAACAGGGAGCCTGACAGGAGGGGTGGGGTGAGGCTGGATCCCAGGACCCTGAGATCATGACCTGAGCCAGAAGGCAGATAGATGCTCAATTGACTGAGCCAACCACGCACCCCTACATATTCATTCTTTTTTTTTTTTTTTTAAAGATTTTATTTATTTATTTGACAGAGACAGAGACAGCCAGCGAGAGAGGGAACACAAGCAGGGGGAGTGGGAGAGGAAGAAGCAGGCTTCCAGCAGAGGAGCCTGATATGGGGCTCAATCCCATAACGCAGGGATCACGCCCTGAGCCGAAGGCAGACGCTTAACCGCTGTGCCACCCAGGCGCCCCCCATATTAATTCTTAATAGTAAGACCTGACAGTCCACAAGATTATTAACCCATAGCAGTCAGCCAGAGGAAGAAAGAGTTTAACATCACAGGGAGAGAATGGATAAAGGAAAAAGGATGAGGGAAGAGGAAAGGCAGAGAGAGAAAGCCAGTGTAAACATGAAGTACTGTAAAGACCAGAACCAGAGCACAGTATCTACAATGGCTCAACCCAGATACAACTAAACATGCGGAAATCAAGCGATAAGAAAATTGTGCAAAAGCAACTCTGCATCTCTTTAAAGGGGGCATATTTGGACTTTGCCCTTAAAATTCATTTCCGAGGGACTCCTCAGAATCAGGGTTTCCTACCGCTGGAATTCCCTTGTGGGCTGGCTGCAAGGCAAGTCCCAGAGAGTCAGAAGGGCTGCTACTTATTGTGTAAAAGGGGGTCACAGTGGAAGTCTACTAAATCAGAGATGGTAGTGCCTATGCCAGTTTTCCTGTTTAAGGTTGTAAGTTGCGAGAGCTGTACTATGCATGATCCATAATTTGTATTAGTTGTGTGTTCTCTGTTCAGTATAAACTTAAACTACTAATGATAACAATTAATTTTAAGCTCCAAACCATGTTTTTAGTTTGAAATATATAATTATTTTTGATTCTTCTTAACGAAACATATTTAATAGTGATTATGAGGACAATTATGATAACTTGAACTTTGATTTATACCCCTTTAATTTTACAAAGCTTTCACACAGGTTTCCTAATTTAGCAACTGGTACATGGTAGTAAACTGGTCTTCACAGCAAGTTTTAAACTATATACCTTACCATGGCATTTTAATACCAACTTGATATTTTACAGGATTTTTAAGGTAAAAATCTATGTCATGCTCATAATCCTTAAACAACTGATACTTTAAAAAAGAGAATAAAACAATCAGATCACATCTTCAAAGCAAAGACAAGATAACCACATTTTGAAAGCAAATATGGAATTTAGATCTAATTATCCAAGATAATTAATTTCTTGAAAAAGTCTAACCTTAAAGAATGTTTTCTTTCTATGAAAGACAGACACTCAAAAATCATGTTAAATTTTTAAGTATTCTAGGCTCAAACTTAGGAGAGATTATTCTCTTAAGTAAAAATAAGAACACTGTTATTCCACATGTTGCATGAAACACAGAAATAAAATGCTTCCACGTATATAAATATTATTCACAGAGCTATGTTCTACTACATAATGAAACAGCTTAAAGAAAAAGTACTATTATTATATAGTCCTTAGCTTAGCTTCCATGGGCCACAGGACACTCCAACTGAAATGAATTGCATAAATTAACCTGTGAGTTATTTTTTATTAGGGAAAGTTAATGATTTGTCTGTGAGTAACCATCCATGGAAGTATGTTGATTCTGATGCACTTTCTCCTATTAAGAATTGGTTCTTGATAGAATTTTATCCTCAAAATAGAATTTTAGTTATTCTTCCTTTTGTACCACAGCAGAAAAAAATTTCAACTTTATTTTACTGAGAGAAGCCCTCAGAATCACTCAGTTGAGCTACAGAAGGCTGACATTTTGAAAATTAACAGACAGCAGTTTGTGGCCCATATGAGATACCTGTTCTCTTATTTCTTTCATTTTTTCCAATCTCTTGAGTTTTGTTGCATATTCTTGAACTTCTTTTAATCCAATATCTGTGCAGAGACGAACCAAGAAACGCAGACCTTAATTGTAAAAGATAGTTTTAGAAAAATATTAATGCACAATGTTGAAAAATGAACTCAGTCTTTTGGGACACAAGTAGGAATGATACTCACAAATAGTGTTTGTTTCTATTAAAAATTAACTCCAGTTTGTATTCTCTGGCCCTATGAAAATGGATTTCCTTGGAAGGAGACCTAAAGGGACAGACTCTCCATCTGCCCTGCCCTCAGGCAAGACCACGCCATCTACTTAGAGTGCTCCTCAAATTCTTTACGTCCTTATTTGCTTTTCCTTTATACCACTTATGACTACTGACATATATATTTGTTTGTTGTCTTTCTCTTCCCAGGGGTTTTCATCTGTTTTACTTTCCGCCACACCTACAGTGCTTGAACAGTGCTGTATACCAACACTGTAGGATTACTCCACAAAAATCTGTATGTCAGCAATTCATGACCACTAACGTATTGTAAAAGTAATGTTCTAAAATAATTTAAAATGTCACTATATAAATTGCCTAAGTATACATTTATCTTAATAATTCACAGTAAGAAGGTAATTTACATATATTGTACAAATAATACTTAACTATTTCTCTTACTACCTAGCCTTAGAAAGAGTGGCTTAGGAATAGTTAATGTAAAATAAAAATCATTGCTTTTAGTAGATGTTCTCTGACATTTAGTATGTCATCTGAACTCTATAGAGCAGATCAATTTTTGCTAACTGAAGAATATAATTTAAGAATGAATTATCTTGTTGGGTTTATCAGAAAACTACTCTGCTCAAAGCGAGATATTACACGGGTGCAAATGTTTTTTCTATAGCTATAGTTAAGGTAGACAAATTATAATTTGTTTTGAAAATTATCCAGGCCAAAGTCATCTTGAATATTCCCTATGGCACAGATAATCATTCATTTAATTCTTAGAATGAATCTTTTTTAAAAAAATATTTTATTTGTAAGTAATCTCTACACCCAACGTAGGGCTCAAACTCGCACCCCTGAGATCAAGAGTCACATGCTCCACCGACTGAGCTGGCCAGGTACCCCTTAGAGTGAATCTTAGACTCTCAGTAAAAAATCTGTACTTGCTTGGAGACTCTCCCTTTACTGGTCCAGTGCAGAGGTCCCAAAGCCACGGCAAGGTTCTCAATCAGCAGCAATTCTGTCAATGCAATTTGGCAATGTCTGGGGACATTTCTGTTTTCTATAACAAGGGGGTGGAAGTACTAGGAGCCTCTGGTGGGTAGAGGCCAGGGATGCTGCTAAAACATTCTATAATCCATAGGATGGCCGCCCACAATACAGAATTATCTGATCTCAAATGTCAACGGTGCCAAGGTGGGGAAATATTTGCCTAGCAGACTTTTCGGTTGCTTCATTTTTACAAAAGATATTATTGCTAGCTCTCATTTAATTTCTAAATCAACAGTTTCCTAAAGTGACTGAGATTAAGAATCACATAAAAAACTTTTAAAAAAGAAATAGGAGGGGCGCCTGGGTGGCTCAGTTGGTTAAGCATCTGACTTCTGGCTCGGTCACGATCCAGGGTCCTGGGATTAGGCCAGCATCGGGCTCTCCACTCAGCCTAGGAGTCTGCTTCTCCCTCTGCCCCTTCCCTCCACTTGTGCGCTCTTGCTCTCTCTCTCTCCCTCTCTCAAATAAATAAGTAAAAATCTTAAAAAAAAAAAAAGGAAATGAAAGAGATCTGCATCCACTGCAAACCTAAATGAGAATCTCTGTAGGTTGGGCTAGAAATTTGTGCTTTTTAGTTTTACAAGTAATTCCCACATAGATGGTTTCCTTATGGCATTTGCAAACTATTGCTGTAAATTAACAAATGAGCTTCTAATAAGCATTAGAAAAGTTCCTGCTCCTAAGCTGCTACCAAAGGCCTAATTCTGAGCTCTCTGCTGTTGACCTTTCACAAAAGCCAAATGGAGAAAAAAATTAATGAAGGAACATGCAGTACACCTCATTCCCGGATCAGGCTGGGCCACTGGAAAACTTGGCATGGAAAAGATTTGTCTTACTGAACTGAAACGCATTGTTTAGTGTTCATTGTCACTGAAGCGCAAAACTAAAAACTCTTTCAAACATTTTATTTGCTGTGGAGATGTCATGAAAGCAAGGAGCTGCTATAACTTTAATTGATCTTACCTAATACATCTCTTGGTTTCGCAACATAAGTGAACAGTTAGAAATGTTTTCTTCTTCCCAAGTAATTACTTTGTTTCCTCATAAATAGAAAAGATTATATAACTGATTACATTTTTTCTCTTTCCCTTAGCTGCAAGGCTATTCAGGGCCAAATACACAGTTTAATGGGAGTATGTGGCATGTGAATATGGTTATTTTGTATTTTTCTTGATCATGATTTTGTTGTTGGTACTCCTATAATACTTCACATTATTACTTTAAGTTACATCAAACCCATTGTGCAACAAGATGGGGAATAAATGAGTATTTTCTACAAAGCTAATTTCACAAAAGGGAAATAGCCCAATACCATGTAACATGTTTTAAACTTAAAACATTTGCTATCCATATGAGCAAGATGATTGTTCTATTTTCATAAACTGTAAAAGTTGCATAAACCTCAGAAAATTGCATACTAAGTGGAGAGTTAAAAATGCCTTTTCTGGGGTGCCTGGGTGACTCTGTTGGTTGTCTGCCTTTGGCTCAGGTCATGATCTGGGGACCCTGGGATCCAGACCCACATTGGGAGCCTGCTTCTCCCTTTCCCTCTGCCCCTTCCCCTGATCGCTCCCTCTCTCAAATAAATAATAAATAAATTTAAAAAAATTTTTAAAAATGCATTTTCCATAAAACATCACAATTTATGAACTTTAAAAAGCAACAATGAACCAAAATTTGTTCTTCAAATTTCACAAAACTTTGATATACAGATCTGTTTATTACTAAAGAGAACCCATTGGTATACTTAAATCCATCAAAAATTAAATTCTATACAATGTACTTGCATAGTCAAATTTTCTGATCCTGGGGCGCCTGGGTAGCGCAGTCGTTAGGCATCTGCCTCCGGCTCAGGGCGTGATCCCAGCGTTCTGGGATCGAGCCCCACATCAGGCTCCTCCGCTGGGAGCCTGCTTCTCCCTCTCCCACTCCCCCTGCTTGTGTTCCCTCTCTTGCTGGCTGTCTATCTCTGTCAAGTAAATAAATAAAAAATCTTAAAAAAAATTTTTCTGATCCTATAACCACATGTGTAATCATGTATCACAAATTACAGACTGGTAGCTATATATGCAATTACTGTAGCAAATGTAGTTATCATCCTTAAGGACATAAAATGCGAGAACCTATAGCTTCAAAGTTACAAGATGTAAACTCACATTCAACATTTTCTGGAAACTTTCTGTGAATTTCCTTATAAGTATCTAATGCTTTTTGGTAGTTACCTATAAATAAAAAAAGAGAAAAAAACCACATTAGCAGATTTAAAAATTAATAAGATTCAGCAAAGTAGTAATTTTAATTCAAGACACTGACACCATTTATTGGTTTAGTAAGAAGACTTATGTTTGCCACAAGCATATATAAACCATTCTTAATATAACTTCTGGAAGAAAATGTACAGATAAAAGAAGTTTGAGAAAGGGGTAGAGCAGAAGTAAATGGGTGATGACTGAAACTTAGTTTAGCTCTTAAAATAAATACATTAGTGTCAAAAATTAAGATCTATTCAATGTCTAAAAATTAAAGATTTCAGAAGAACTAACAAATTCAAAAATAATTTAAGTGGTAAGCTAACATTAATTTCAATGTCATTTACTTAGTTGGAAAAGATGGAAACCTTTTCTGGTAGTTTTTATTTTGAAACATTAAAAAGTTTACAGAAAGCATTTTGTTTTAAAATACAATACTTTAGCTTCATAGCATCAAAGAAGAGGAAAAGTGAATTTTGGATCTTTGCTAAAATCTCAGTGAACAGTAATGAATCTCCCTAAGCCCCACTCTACACAGGGGCCAGCCATGCTGACCCTCCAAGAGATGTGGTGAGAACTGGAAGCACCCAGCATCCAGCAGCTCTCAATAAACATCAGCTTCTCTTGCAATCTGTACTTCAGTAAGGCAAGGGAGGTTCTGTCTTAAATCACTTGGAATACCTCATATGTATATACACTTTACATACGACTGACACTGTAATGAACCCTGGGAGCTCAGAACCCACTGTGATATAAATAACATGTATATCCAGTACTGTGATGTTATAGATCTCATAGGAAATACAGTAACAACAGCAAAGATCAATGATCTAAATGATTTGAGGACTCCTGTGCATATATTCTGTGCCATTCTGAAGGAGCTCACAGAGGTAAAGAAGGAAATCCACAAAACAGGATGAGAACAGTGTTAACATTGTGACAACTGTGCTCCTCTTGGATTAAGGAATTTCTTTTCCTGGATCATTTGTAAACTCTAAAAGAGGGATTACAAATCTATTAACATTTATCTCCTTGCTTAATCTCTGATGAGAGTCTTAATAGCTTCATTCACTGCAAGATTAGTCCAACATTACTAATATCTCTACGCTCCAGGACAAGTGTCAGCAGTACAGGATGTAAAAAAAAAGTTACTGAAAACATAAACAAAGACACCTACTGGTATTTGGTTTGGAAAACACAGCCCCAGTTGTTCTGGTTTGGGGCCTTCTTCAGGCTACTCAAGTGTGGGACAGTCTCATAAGTTTGGCAGAGCATACAAGGATGTTTAGAATTAGGTGAACAGAAACGTTTATTTTTCTGTGACTAACTTGTCAAAATGATTACACGTTAACTTTGAAAAATAATGAATCTGTTCTTAATAGTGGTGATGGAAAAATACGATTAAGACCCACTTTGTAAGCATAACTTTTTTCTGTATGTAGTAATTATTATGTTTCTCATATAGTGCTTCAATATGTGTGATAATCAAAAGCTAATGTTTTAATAAACAAATATGCAGTTGGAACACAGTTATATGAATAATTACCTAAAAGACATAAAGAAGCAAAATATATAAAAAATGAATAAAATTAAAGCATTTACCACTTCTTCTAAAACAACTAGCCACCATCAGCTGCCATTTCACTTGTGTAGGCCTATAAAAGAAATAAATTATATGAAATCAGAGATGAAATATAAATATTCTGCAATGGTCAGTTTTATAAAGCTATATTCTATAGTATCTTTCAAGCTTTTTTCAAATACTTTTTGACCTCTGATTAGATCTTTATTATTGACAATAGCATATGTATAATTTCCTTCATTACCTATCATATGTGTATTAGAAAATTTAAATTTAAGAGTCCTTCAATCTAGGGGGCGCCTGGGTGGCACAGCGGTTAAAGCGTCTGCCTTCGGCTCAGGGCGTGATCCCGGCGTTATGGGATCGAGCCACATCAGGCTCCTCCGCTATGAACCTGCTTCTTCCTCTCCCACTCCCTCTGCTCGTGTTCCTTCTCTCACTGGCTGTCTCTATCTCTCTCGAATAAATAAATAAAATCTTTAAAAAAAAAAAAAAAAGAGTCCTTCAATCTAGTTCATGCCTTATTTAGATTTTATGTGAACCACTTAACCTGTTTGGCTAAAGACCACTGCATTCTATTTTAAACATTATCATTATCTTTGCCATAATTTTATATTTTGGCTTAGTACCCTAAGGATTAGAAATTTAGGCTTATGAATTTAGTACCCATGAGGCAATTTTTGACCTTGTGTGTGAACAATTAGGCTTCAACTAAAGACGGAGTAAAAAAGAATTGTATTCACCCTTTTCTTTCCTCTTCAAAAGAAATGAATTTTTTTTTCTAAAATAAGTAATTAAGGAGGGCATGTATTGCATGGTGCACTGGGTGTTATACACAAGTAATGAATTATGGAACTTTACATCGAAAACTAGGGATGTACTGTATGGTGACTAGCACAATATAATAAAAAAAATAAAAAAAAATAAGTAATTATGACCAGGATTTCTAAAGACTGTTACAGATATCTAAGAAAACAAAATTTGCAGAAATGAAAGACTAGGAAATAGCTGAATGTTTTTCTCATTTCTTTCTAGACTCTTCCATTTACCTGGTGACTTCAAGGACAGATAGCCTCGCTCCTACTCAAACTGATGGCACCGCTACCAGCTTTGGAGTTAGATTCAAGCACGGTTTAAATCACAGCCCTACTCCTTGGGCAAGTTACTTAACCTCAAATCCACTCCCTACACAGCCATACCTAATTACATTACTTCCCTCTTTAAGATGCATCATCTCCCCTCCAACTACATGATAACTCCAAGGTCTTAATCCAGTTCATCCACTGTTAGCCATTTGCTGCCTCTCCAGCTCCACTCCTGTGGTGTCCTGCCTAACATTTCATGCTTCAGCAAGTCCAAACAGGAGGGAGAGTCCCCTCACTCACTGCATTTTTTAGACTCCTGGTCTTTCCACATACCATCACCACTTGGAGGCTCATTCCAAACTTGTTTATGCTCTTCCATGCTAGACTGGATTAGACAGTTCTAGGCACTCTTCTAACATCCTAGAATCTCTTTAGTACTGCATTTACTATACTGTATATTTAGTTTCTAAATACCTTATTAAACTATACATTCTTGAAGGAAGTAGAGTCTTTGTATTCCTAGGACCTGGCATGATGCCTGATATATATTGGGTGATCACTAATCATTAATTCTTCCTCATTTACATATTCAAGTATATATCTTTATTATTTCCTTCAAGGTTGAGATTATGATTTTTAGTTTGGTAATCTATTAATTCAGTGAACTTGGTAAGTTATTTAAACTTATGCCTCTGTTTAGTCATCTACAAAGTGCGGATAATAATAGTACCTACTTCATAAAGCTGTTGTGAGGATTAAATAACACAAAATGTGTAAACAATAAATACTAGTTATTATTATAACCACTTCTTTTCTCTTCTTCAGGAAAGCCTTATTTCAGGAATGCCACCTACTGGGAAATTTAAAAAACAGCCACCAGGGCAGTTGTTAAGTAGTGTGTGCATGGTTATGTGTGCATCCTTATGTGGAAAATGGATTAATTCTTTTTGACCACTAAAGTAGCCCAGTGAGGAGAACAAGAACAGAGCTCAGTGACTTAATGTTAATAAGGAGTAGGTAACATTCTGGATTATTTGTAGTTGATCATTACTACAGATATCTGTGACATTGCTCGCTTCCATTAGCACAGATAATTGGGCATTGATTTAATGTGTATGATCATCAAAAGATGTTAGCATTATAATAGTTGATAAGCTGTCATGAATAATAAATGTAACAAAGGAACAATTTAGGACCTGAGATAAATGTATTTTATTAATCTTCAGAATTAAACTGCCATGTTCCTACTGTTACTTTTAATAACTGGAGAGAGTCCAGGCAGTATTAATATAGGACAGAACAGTTTTGTATAAAACCAAATAAACAAGGCTAATTGTTTTGGTTTGTCTCTCTTATCTGTCTTACCATCAGAACCTAGTTTCTAAATAATAAGCCAACTTTCTTTCTTTTTTTATTATATAATTTTTTTATTATATTATGTTAATCACCATACAGTACACCCCTGGTTTTTGATGTAAAGTTCCACGAGCCAACTTTATTTCTTGAATGAATGCCTACTCCTCTCCTCAATCCTCAAAATAAAGAAAAATACTACTATTTTACAGATAGCACATTTAAGACATACTGATTTAAAATAACATCCCCTTGCCCCAGTACCCCCAGCAAACTGGTTATAAATTGCCTAGCACAGTATAATGAATACAGGACTGTACTAAAGGTTTTAAATATTTTAAATCTGCAATGATTTGGTTTTAAATGATAGAATTTTGAAATTTTAGAAGGGGAAGTAGCCTCCGATAGCAATTCATTCTACCCATTCACCTTCAAGGAGTAGGAAATGGAAATGCAGGCAACCTATGCCCAAGGTCACTGTCCCAACAGTATCTACCAGCATAATATCTCATATAAATCCCTTACGTCACACTTTCAGGAAGCAACGAGGAATAGAGTCTGAAAATTACCACAGGGAAGAATTATGATCTCCGTATTTAGAATAAGTAAGCACCATTGGAAAGTCATGACTTCTGGATTTAAGAAGGCAGAGTAAAAACCCTTTACTTCACAATGTCTTTTCTGGAAATTACCCACCAAAACAAGGAGGAGAAGAAAGATGAAATCAAATTCTATCTCAGATGAAACTTAAACCATATAAAACCATATACAAATGATGGATGGTGGATAAAAAAAATGGAAACTGACTTTAGCAGGGCAAAGAAAGGTAAAACTCAAGTGCTTGCCAACAGCACACTGAAGACAGGTGTTCAGATCCTTCCTGCAAACACAAGAAATGCTCAAGAATTGGAATAACCAGCACTGAGGAAGGAAGGATAAGGCATGAAACTACAAAAAGGAAAACAGACTGGAAATGTGATTGAGAAGCAGTTGGACACCCCCTCTGTGCAGCCAGGTAATAACCCCTCAATCCCAGGAGCTTCTCAGGAAGGGTCCAGCCCAGGGTGCTGGACAGAAAACTGGAGGATGAGGCAGAGTCTGTTTCTGGAACAATGAGATCCTCGGCCCAGCCCCTTTCAGCTGCTGGAATGGCAATAGCCAGGTTTACATTCCTGAGGCACCTATTTACCTAGGAAGTTACCAGGATGCTTCTCCGAACACACTGAATGGCCCCAGAGAAAAGACTTTAGAGTTTTAAGATGAACTCTCAGGAACAAAATCATACTATTAACATGTTCTAATGCAGCATTTGGTAAGTGCTCTTGGCATTCAGGGTGAGACAACTCACTGTACAGGCCCTCTACACATTACTGAATGTTTACCATCCTTGGTGGCCGCCTACCTATACCCACAGGACTTCCCTATCATCATAGCAATAAAAAAGGCCCTCTCCCTACATTTCCAAATGGCTCCGCCACGGTGGGGCAGTGTTGCCTTTCTTGGCTCATATTGTCTTTCTTTAATTTTTAAATCTTTTATTGTAAAGTGTAACACATATGGAAAAGTACATAAAACATAACTATACAGCTCAATAAACCATCATAAAGTGAACACTCATGTAACCGCCCTGCAGTTCAAGAAACAGAATATTGCTAACGCCTTAGAAGCCTCGTTCACACTCCCTTCCAATATTACCTCCTTCATCTACAAAGGCAACTACTATCCTGACTTTTTAACACTGATTTAGCCTTTTTGAATTTTACATGAATGAAATCATATACTAGGTACCCTCTTCTTATAGCTTTACTGAAATGCAATTCATGTAACATATAATACATTCATTTAATGTGTATAATTCAAAGCTTTTTAGTGTATCACATTAATTTTTAGAAATTATGATTAAAATATACACAATAAAAATTTTGCCATTTTTGGTCATTTAGGGGTGTACAATTCAGTGGCATTAATTATATTCAGAACGTTGTACAATCACCACCATCGCCTTTTCAAAATTTTTTCCATTGGCCAAACAGAAACCGCACAACCACTAAATACTAACTCTTCATTCCCCCCTGCCAGACTCTAGTAACCTCTAATATACTATCTCCATGAAATATCTCTAGATGTTTCTTACAAGTGGGATCACAGCATATTTGTCCTTCTATGTCTGGCTTGTTTCACTTAGCATAATGTTTTCCTGGTTGTAGCATGTGACATGTTGTAACATGTGTCAGAATGCCATTTCTTTTTATGGCTGAATAATACTCTATTGCATGTATACAACCACATTTTGTTGTTTATGGATTCATCAATGATGGGTACTTGGGTTGTCTGCACCATTTGGCCTTTGTGAAAAATGCTATGAATATGCATATACAATTATCTGTTTGAGTCTCAGCTTTCAATCCTTTGTATATACCTAGTAGAATTGCTGGATCATATGATAATTCTAAGATTAGCCCTCTGAGGAACCACCAAATGATTTTTCCTAAAATACCACTTTACATTTTCACTAGCAATGCACATTTTCTTCATGTACTCAATAACCCACCATTTATTATTTTGTTGTTGTTTTTAAATGCAACAGCTACCCTAAAAGTTGTGAAGTGGTGTCTCATGGTGATTTTGATTTGCATCTTCCTAATGACTAATGATGTTGAGAATATTTCCATGTGCTTATTGATCATTTGTATACCACTTCGGAGAAATGTCTATTCAAATCCTTTGCCTATTCTTAAAGTGTTTCTGTTGTTGTTGTTGTTGAGTCATAGAAGTTCTTCATATATTCTAGATATAGCCCCTTATCAGATATACGCTTGCAAATATGTAGGCTATCTTCATTCTGTTGATAGAGTCTTTTGATGTACAAAAGTTTTAAATTTTGATGAAGTCTAATATATCTATTTTTTCTCTTATTGCCTGTGCTTTTGGTGTCACATCTAAGAAATCATTGTCAAATCCAATAGGATAAAGAGTTTCCCCTCTGTTTTCTTCTCAGTTTTATACTTTTAGAACTTACATTTAGGTTTTTGATCCATTTTGAATTAAATTTTATATCAGGTAAGGGTCCAACTTCATTCCTTTCCACGTGGATATCAAGTTTTCTGAGTGCCTGTTGTTGGAAAGATTGTCCTTTCCTCATCAAATAGTTTTGGCACTTTTGTTGAAAATCAATTTATTATATACATGAGGGCTTCTTCCTGAGTCCTAGATTCCATTCATCTCCATGTCTGTCTTTGTATCAATTGTTTTGATTACTGCAGTTCTGTACCAAATTTTGAAATCAGAAAGTGTGAGAATCCAACGTTTTTCTTTTTCAAATTGTTTTGGCTTATTCAAGGTCTCTTGAGATTCCATATGAATATTAGAGTGAGCTGGGCAATCTGCTTTACTGAGTCTATCGTTTCAAGTGTTAGTCTCATCTAGAAATAATGCTTAATCTGGGCACCCAGTGGCTGGCTAGTCAAGTCAACACATAAAATCAATCATCTCAGTAGAATTCACCACTGAAGCTAGTGTCCAGGGATTTTGTTAAAATATTTTTGATTACTTAATTCAATCTCCTTAATAGTCACAGGTCTATTCAGATTTTCTATTTCTTCTTGAATCAGTTTTAGTTCTTTGTGTGTTTCTAGGAATTTGTCTGATTTATCTATATTATCTAACTTGTTGGCCTACAACTGTTCATAGTGTTCTCTTATAATCTTTTGGTTTCTACAAAATTGGTAGTAATGACCCTATATGCATTTATAATTTTAGTAATTTAAATATTCTATCTTTTCCTTCATCAATCTACGCTAAAGATGTGTCAATTTTATTAATCTTCTCGAATCTTTTGGTTTTATTGATTTTCTCTATTGTTTTGCTATTCTCTATTTTATTTATCTCTGATTCCATCTTATAATTTCTTTTCTTCTGCTAGTTATAGGTTTATTCAATATATTGTAGACAGCTTACAGATGGATACTGATTTTCTTATTCAATCTGTCAATCTTTTTCTTTTACTGGAAGATTTTAATATATTTCTATTTAATGTTATTACTAATATAGGATGATAGCTTCTTCTTTTAGCTATTTGTTCTGTATATTGCATGTTTTTAGTTCCTCAATTCCTCCATTACTGCCCTTTTTGGGTATTTAGTTGATTTTTTTGTAGTGTGCTATTTAGATTTCCATCATTCCTTTTCTGTGCATTCTTTTATCTGTTTGCCTTTTAAATCATATAGGGAATAGAAAGGTTTTAAGCCAAACCAAAAATTTAATACTGGCTTTTATTATTTACCTATGAAGTTACCTTTTCAAGTGTTCTTTAATATTTTCTTAGGTCTTGGGAGTTATTATCTAGTGACTTTCCAATTCAGTCTGAAGGACACCCTTTAGCATTTCTTGTTGGGTAGGTATACTGGTGATAAACTCCCTCACCTTATGTTTATCTGAAAATGTCTTAATTTGTCCTTCATTCTTTTTTTTTTTTTTCACATGACACAAATAATCTTATCTTCTAAGCCATTGAACAAGGTATAAAACCAGTCTTAGCAGGGCGCCTGGGTGGCTCAGGTCATGATCTCAGGATTCTGGGATCAAGCCCCACGTCAGGCTCCCTGCTCAGCAGGAAGTCTGCTTCTCCCTCTCTCTCTGCCCTCCCTCCCACTCATACTCTCTCATTCAGATAAATAAAATCTTAAAAAAACCCAAAACGGTCTTAGCTCTCAGGCCATAAAAAAAAAACAAAAAACAACAAACAGGCAATCAGTAGTAGTGGGTAGTTAGTGACTCCTACTTTATTTTTAAAAATTTTAAAGTTTTTATTTAAATTCTACTTAACATACAGTGTTATATTAGTTTCAGGTATACAATATAATGATTCAACAATTCCATACATTACCTGGTGCTCATCATAACAAGTGCACTCCTTAATCACCAACACCTATTTAATCCACCGCCCCACCCACCTTCCCTCCAGTAACCATCAGTTTGTTCTCTATAGTTAAAAGTCTGTTTATTGCTTTGCCTCTCTCTCTTTTTTCCCCATTTGCTCATTTGTTTTGTTTCTTAAATTCCACATGAGTGAAATCATACGGTATTAGTCTTTCTCTGACTGGCTTATTTCACTTACCATTATATTCTCTAGCTCCATCCATGTCACTGCAAATGGCAAGATTTCATTCTTTTTTATGGCTGAGTAATACTACAGCATGTGTGCACACACAGACACACACAGATACACACACACACACACACTTCTGTATCCATTCATCAGCTGATGAACATTTGGGCTGTCTCCATAATTGGCTATTGTAAATAATGCTGCTATAAACATCAGGGTGCATGTATACTTTTGAATTAGTATTTTTGCATTCTTTGGGTAAATATCTAGTACTGCAATTGCTGGATCATAGGGTAGTTCCACTTTTAACTTTTTGAGGAACCTCCATACAGTTTTCCACAGTGTTTGCATCAGTTTGCATTTCTACCAACAGTTCAAGAGGGTTCCCCTTCCTCCACATCCTAGCCAACACCTGTTGTTTCTCTGTTGTTGATTTTAGCTATTCTAACAGGTGTGAGGGGATATCTCATTGCAGTTTTGAGTTGCATTTCCCTGATAAGTGATGTTGAGCATCTTTTCATGTGTCTGTTGGCCATTTGTGTGTCTTTTCTGGAGAAATGTTTGTTCATGTCTTCAGCCCATTTTTTAATTGGATTTGATTTTGGGTGTTGAGTTTTAGAAGTTCTTTATATATTTTGGATACTAACCTTTTATTGGATAGGTCATTTGGAAATATCTTCTCCCATCCTGTAGGTTGTCTTTCAAATTTCTTGACTGTTTACTTCACTGTGCAGACACTTATTTTGATGTAGTCCCAACAGTATGTTTTTGCTTTTGCTTCCCTTGCCTCAGGAGACACATTTAGTAAGAAATTGCTATGGCTGATGTCAAATTGCTATGGCTATGCTTCTGTGCTCTCTTCTAGGATTTTTATGGTCTCAGGTCTCAAATTTAGGTCTTTAATCCATTTGGAGTTTATTTTTGAGTATGGTGAAAGAGAATGGTTCAGTTTCATTCTTTTGCATGTAGCTGTCCAGTTTTCCCAACACCATTTGTTGAAGAGATTGTCTTTTTCCCATTAGATATTCTTTCCTGCTTTGTTGAAGATTGACTATATAGTTGTGAGCTCGTTTTTGGGTTTTCTATTCTGTTCTATCGATCTATGTGCGTATTTTTGTGCCAGTACTATACTCTTTTGATTACTACAGCTTTGTAATATAACTTGATGCCAGAGTTGCGGTGCCTCCAGGTTTGCTTTTCTTTTTCAAGATTGCTTTGCTATTTGGGATTTTTTGTGGTGCCATACAAATTTTAGGAGGATTGCATTAAATGTGTAGATTGCTTTGGGTAATATAGATATTTTAACAAGATTTGTTCTTTCAATCCATGAACATGGAACATCTTTCCATTTCTTTGTATCCTCTTCAGTTTCTTTCCTCAGTGTTTTACAGTTTTCAGAATACAGGTCTTTATGTCTTTGGTTAGATTTATTCACAGGTATCTTATTATTTTGGTGTGACTGTAAATGGGACTAATTCCTTAATTTCTCTTTCTTCATTATTGATGTACAGAAATGCAACAGACTTCTGTATGTTGATTTTGTATCCTTCAACTTTACTGAACTCATGTTATCAGTTCTAGCAGTTTTTTGGTAGTCTTTTGGGGTTTCTGCATAGAGTATCATGGCATCTGCAAGTAGTGAAAGTTTCACTTCTTCCTTGCCAGTTTGGATGCCTTTAATTTCTTTCTGTTGTCTGGTTGCTGTGGCTAAGACTTCTACTATTATGCTGAATAAAAGTTGGGAGAGTGGACATAACTGTCTTATTCCTGACTGTAGAGGAAAAGCTCTCAGTTTTTGCCCACTTAGAATAGTGTTAGCTATGGGTTTTTCATATATGGCCTTTTATTTTGAGGTATGTTGCCTCTAAACCTACTTTGTTGAGGGTTTTTTGTTTTTTTAAAATCGGGAATGGATGTTGTACTTTGTCAAATGCTTTTTCTGCATCTGTTGAAACGATTACATGGTTTTTGTCCTTTCTCTTATTAATGTAATGTATCACGTTAATTGATTTGCAAATATTGAACCACCCTTGCAAAATGGGAATAAATCCCACTTGATTGCGGTGAATTTTTTTTTAATGTATTGTTAGATTCAGTTTGCTAGCATTTTGTTGTGGACTTTTGCATCTATGTTCATCAGAGATATTGGCCTGTAGTTCTTTTTTAGTGTTGCCTTTATCTGGTTTTGGTGTCTGGGTAATGCTGGCCTTACAGAATGAACTTGGAAGTTTTCCCTGTTTCTATTTTTTTGAATAGTTTGAGAAAATAGGTATTTACTCTTCTTTAAATGTTTGGTAGAATTTGCTTGTGAAGCCATCTGGTCATGGAGTTTTGTTTATTGTATGTTTTTGATTACTGATTCAATTTCCTGGCGGTTATTGGTCTCTTCAAATTTTCTACTTCTTCCTGTCTCAGTTTTGGTAACTTAATATGTTTCTGGAAATTTATCCATCTCTTCTAGGTTGCCCAATTTGTTGGTATATAGTTTTTCAATATGTTCTCTTATAACTATTTCTGTGGTGTTGGCTGGTATTTCTCTTCTCTCATTTGTGATTTTACTGAATCGAGACCTTTCTCTTTTTTTCTTGATAAGCCCGGCTAGAGGTTTATCAATTTTTTCAAAGAACCAGCTCCTGGTTTCATTGATCTGTTCTATTGTTCTTTTGTAGTTTCTATATCATTTATTCCTGCTCTGATCTTTATTATTTCCTCCCTTCTGCTGGTTTTAGGTTTTATTTGTTGTTCTTTTTCTAGCTCCTTTAGGTGTAAGGTTAGGTTGTTTGAAATTTTTTCTTGCTTCTTGAGGTAGGCCCGTATTGCTATACACTTCTGTCTTAGAATCACTTTTGCTTTATCCCAAAGGTTTTGGACCCTTGTGTTTTCATTTTCATTTCTTTGTATGTACTTTTTTATTTCTTCTTTTATGTCCTTTTGACTCATTGATTGTTTAGTAGCATGTTATTTAACCTCCATGTATTTGTGGTCTTTCCAGAGTTTTTCTTGTGGTTGACTTCTAGTTTCATAGTGTTGTGGTCTGAAAAGGTGCATGGTATGACTTCAATTTTCTTGAATTGGTTAAGGCCTGTATTGTGGCCTGATCTGTAATCTGTTTTGGAGAACAGTCTCTGTGCACTTGAAAAGAATATGCATTCTGTTGTTTAGGATGGGTTGTTCCAAATATATCTGTTAAATCCATCTATTCCAGAGTGTCATGCAAAGCCATTGTTTCCTTGTTGATTTTTTGTTTAGATGATCTGTCCATTTATATAAGTGGGCTGTTTAAGTGCCCTACTGTTATTGTATTATTATTGATTAGTTTCTTTATGTTTGTTATTGCTTTATGTATTTGGGTGCTCCCATGTTGGGTGCATAAATATTACACAATTGTTATATCTTCTTTTGGATTGTCCCCTTATATCTGTTTCACTTAGATATCTGTCTGTGGCCTTATCTTGTTCTTTCATTTGGGGTAACTCCTCTGTCTTCTCATTTTGTCTAAGTCTCTGTGTGCTTCTCTGTGTTAGAAAAACCATTATTATACAGTGTTCTTTGTCTCTTGTTACAGTCTTTGTTTTAAAGTCTTGTTTGTCTGATGTAAGTATCGCTACTCAGGCTTTCTTCTGACATTCATTTGTATGATATATGTTTCTCTATCCCCTCACTTTCAGTCTGCAGGTGTCTTTAGGTCTAAAATGAGTCTCTTATAGGCAGCATATAAAGGGGTCTTGTTTTGTTTTTTAACCATCCTGACACCCTATGTCTTTTGGAGCATTTAGTGACTTTCATTTAACGTAATCATTGATAGATATATACTTATTGCTATTTTATTACTTGTTTTGTGGTTGTTTCTGGAGATTTTCTCTGATCCTTTCTTATCTTTCTTTCATGGTTTGTTGGTTTTCTTTAGTATATTTGGATTTCTTTCTCTTTATTCTTTGCATACTTATTAGTAGTTTTGATTTGTGGTTACCATCGTGGTTTGTATATAGCATCTTCTGCATATAGTACTCTATATGAAGTTGATGGTTGTTTAAGTTTCAACCCATTCTTTAAACCTCTCCTCCCCATGTTTTAGGTATATGGTGTCATATTTTACATCCTTCTATTTTGTGAGTTCCTTGACTGATTTCTTATAGAAATATTCATTCTTACTGCTTTTGTGTTTCCTACCTTCATACTGTCAATTTTGGTCTTTCTTCTCCACTCTCTGAGTCCCCTTTAGTATTTCTTGCAGGGCCAGTTTAATGGTCATGAACTTCTTTAATTTTTGTCTGTGAAAATATTTCTCCTTCTATTTTGAATGTTAGCCTTGCTGGATAGAGTATTCTTGGCTGCAGATTTTTCCCATTCAGCACTTTGAAGATCTCATTCCACTCCCTTCTGGCTTGGAGAGTTCCTGCTAAAAAATCTGCTGATAGCCTTATGGGTTCTTCCTTATTAAGTAACTGTCCTCTTTTGTCTTGCTGTTTTTAAGATTATCACTATATTTTGTCAGTTTAATTAAAATATGTCTTGGTGTGGATCTGCTTTTGTTGATTTTGATGGGGATTCTCTGTGCCTCCTGAATCTGGATATGTTTCCTTCCCCGTATTAGGGAAGTTTTCAACTATTATAAAATATAAAATTTCTGCCCCCTTTTCAATCTCTTCTTCTTCAGGAATCTCATAATATGAATGCTATTATGTCTGATGGGGTCACTAAGTTCCCTAAGTCTATTCTCATTCTGCATAATTTTTCTTTCTCTCTTTTGTTCAGCTTCATTGTATTCCATTACTTTGTCTTCTAGGTCACTAACTTGTTCTCTGCTTCTTCCAGCCTGCTGTTCATTGCATCAAGCATGTTTCTAATCTTATGTATTGCCCTCTTCATCTCTGATTCTTTTCTAACTCTTTCATCTCTGTAGTAAGGGTCTCACTGATGTCTTTATTCTTTTCTCAAGTCCAGTGAGTATCCTTTTGATCACTGCTTTAAATTCTCCAGCAGGCATTTTACTTATATCTGTTTCACTTAGATATCTGTCTGTGGCCTTATCTTGTTCTTTCATTTGGGGTAACTCCTCTGTCTTCTCATTTTGTCTAAGTCTCTGTGTGCTTCTCTGTGTTAGAAAAACCAGATGTCTCCTGTTCCTGAACATTATGGCCTTATGAAGAAGAGTTCATGTAGTGCCCAGGGCTTGAGTTTTAACAGTTTTTAACTGTTCTGGTCTGCTTGTGAAATAAGACCTATTACCACCTTCACCAGAACTGAGGCCCTGCAAAACTCTAGTCGGGAGATGTGGTGTGGGCATGGGTTTGTGCTGGTTTTCTTAGGGAGGAGCCTGCCGTGCTGGGACTGAGGTAAGCCTAACTTAGAAGGGCATTTCCATCAGAGCACCAAGGGGTGGGGCTTAGTGTAAGCAAGTTGGGTAGCCAGTGTTGCTGCTATGATACTTCCCGCAAGAGGTCCTGTGCTTTTACTGAAGGAAGGGAAATGTCAGTGGCCAGGTCCTTTTTTCCTGGAGAGGCCTCTCCATGAATGCTGCCTGTCAGGGACATGCTCTAAGAAAGCAAATAATCTCCCTACTGAGTGCCTCAGGTATTCATCAGATCACTGTTTCCACGCTGTATGTCCTTGGGTTGTTTCTCTGCCTTCCCTCCAACAGCAGTCCAGCCCTCTGACATTTACAACTTCAGGTTTTAAGCTGCTCAGGTTGCAAGAACTCATGAAATTCAGCCCCTCCCACTTTCAAAGCCAATGCCTATGGGGAAATGCTCCCCTTGTGCATTCCTGTGTGCTTCTTTCTAGCCCTTCTCTGCAACCATGGTTCTCTCCCCTCTACAGCAGCCAGGATCCATTTCTCCCCTAAACCACATCTCTATACTTCTTAACTTCTTCAGTGTGGCCTCTTCACTACCTTCAGTTGTGGACTGTGTTCTGCCAGTCTTTAGGTTGATTTCTGGGGTATTTAGGATTATTTGATAGTTATCTAGTATTCACAGGATGAGATGAGCCTAGGCCTCTTACTTTGTCACCATCTACCCCTCCCTTCATTCCGGAAGGATAGTTTTGCTAGATATAGACTTCTAGGTTGACAGTTTTTTATTTTAGGACTTCATATCATCCTAATGTTTTTTGGCCTCTAAGGTTTCTGAGAAATCTCCTGATAATCTTACTGAGGATCCCTTGTACATTTTGAGGAAATTTTTCTTGTTGCTTTCAAGAATCTTTGTCTTCTGGCAGTTTTATTGTAATGTGTCTTGATGTAGGTCTCTTTGGGTTTTTCCTATTTTAAATTCATTGAGTTTATTGAATTTGTAGATCCATGTCCCTCCTCAAATTCTGGAAGTTTCAGTCACTGTTTCTTGAGTCTCTCTGCTCCTTTCTCTCTCTCTTCTTCCTCTGGAA
Organism: Ailuropoda melanoleuca; assembly: GCF_002007445.2. NCBI lineage: Eukaryota > Metazoa > Chordata > Mammalia > Carnivora > Ursidae > Ailuropoda > Ailuropoda melanoleuca. The sequence continues at coordinate 62,454,328 of NC_048224.1, read as the reverse complement.
CTCCTATAATGTGTATATTGGTCTGCTTGATTGTATCCCATATTTATAATAATCATGATCAGTATTAAGAAACAATTTCTAATGCACGAAATTCTCTAACAATGATATTACATTAAATGGACCAGTTATGACTAAGATTTTGATGTTTTATGACATGATTTATGGATAAAGGAAAACAGGAACCAATGGATAGGCTTAACACAATTACCAAAAATACCAGATTCCTAAGAACCATAAACATCTAAGAAATACAGCAAAGTGAGGAGTTTCTACAGTAAAGGAACACCAATGATAGGTGATATAGCTTAATTAAACTATATGCCAACTACTCTGGAATATGTAAGAACTATGTGACACAAGAACCAATACTTCTCCACAGCCTCCAGAGAGCTTACATTTTTATTATAGAGGTAAAATTCACCTAACAAATAAAGATTTAGCATATTAAAAAAAAAAGGGAGAAAAAGTGGAAATTAGATGTATGGTACAGAAAATAAATGCTCAGGAAAATAAATGCCCATACGCACACTGTCACATAGAAAGAAAGTAAGTAAAAACAGGTGGGAATAAAAAGTAAATGTATAGGAAAGCAAGGAGAGGGCGATATTAAGGGAGTTCCTAGAAAAGATTTCTCTATTTTCTGGGAAATTTAAGTTTAAAATAGGTAGAGAGATTGAGGAGATCTGTGAGGAACACAGGAAGGGCAGTTAGTCAGGAACACTTAAGACTGATGAGCAGTGTTCACAAAATACAAATTTGTATGACATCAACCCATCTGGTTACACAACTTATGTCCAGTAGTGCTTCCAAGGCTGTGTATGAATAGAATAGAATGAAATAAATGGTTGAATTAAGTAATGAATTGAAATGTATTGGGACAGATGGGGCAGCAAAGCAAAAGAGAAAAAGTAACCAAGTAAGCAAGAAAGGAAAAAGATGTGATCATTTAAGCAGCCTAGAAAGGACAGGCTCAGAACTAAAGCCAGGAGACACTGAGACTGCAAAAGAAAGGAAGGTCAAGAGACTGGAGGTCTTACCAAAGAAAGGCATAATGGAAAGTAGGTTGTATGGAAGTTGGAAACAGAGGAGGTTATGTTCAGACAGGTGGATATTGATGAGATTTTGTTGGTATAAATGTGTTGGGTGATAGCATCAGATAAGATCTAGGTGGCTGAACTGCAGAGGAGGTAAAGATCAATGAAGTTAGGGAGGTTAAATTTGTGAAACTAGACTATTGATAGCATAGAAAGAACATGAACTAGACAAGGTAAGAGAATGGCTATGAGGTCAACATATAACATTTACAAACAGGAATCAAAGATGGAACAGTGGTGGAAGAAGCCTCAAAGTAGGAAGGGTGTTAGAAGAACTAATGGGCTAAGGCTAGATTTAGTATTAAGTGTAATAAAAAGTTAGTGTATTACCTATGTAGCTTTAGTCTCGGAGCATATGATTAAACTAAAAACTATCCCCTAGTGTTGGTGATTAGTTTTATAATTTTCAAAATATTTATGTGACTTAAGAGATTAAACAAGATTAAATTTTATGATATTAGCTAGTAAAGCCAACACCATAAAAATTAATTATCTAGGGGTGCCTAGGAGGCTCAGTCAGTTAAGAGTCCGCCTTTGGCTCAGGTCATGATCCCAGAGTCCCAGGATTGAGCCCTGCATCAGGCTCCCTACTCAGCGGGGAGTCTGTTTTTCCCTCTGACCCTCTCCCGACTCATGCTCTCCTTCTCTCTCAAATAATTAAAATCTTTTAAAAAAATTCTCTAGGACAGGAGTCCACGATGGCAGAGGAGTATGAGACCTTAGTTTCATCTGGTCCCAGGAATTCAGCTAGATAGTTACCAAATCATTCTGAACACCTGCGAACTCAACTGGAGATAAATGAAAATAGCAGCTGCAACTCTACAAATAGAAAAACGACCACTTACTGCAAGGTAGGAGGTGCGGAGAAGCAAATCCGAGGCAATATATGGTAAACTAGACCACGGGGGAGGGAGCATTCGTAAGCTGGCTACCGGCAATTGATATAGCAATGCAGTGCAAAATCAGAACTTTTAGAAGTCTGCTTTGATGAGGGATGTCCCGCCTGAAAGGCACTCAGGTGGCTAAGTGGGGGAGAAACCCTAGGTGGATTGGTGTGGTCTCAGGATCCCCACGGTCACAGGAAGATTGTGGGTGCCTGAGTGTGGCAGAGCACCCTAAGCATTAGACCAGGGAAGCCGGCTGCCATCAGCAAGCCCAGGAGTGGGCTCTCAGCTCAGGGTTGCCATAAACTGTGAACCACGATCAGGTGACTACTCCCCTAGCAGGGGCCCAGCAAGCAGCAGAACCGGCAAGACACCCCTTCCACCCCTGGGGGGAACAACGTGGGAGTGTGCTGCAGGAGTCTTCAGGGTTTGGAGACTCCAAATGGGGTTGTGTGCCTGAGTTAGAAACACTCAATCAATACGCTGGGTGAGCACGGAGTGTGGCCGGAGACCAGGGAGACAGGAGCGATTGACTGCTTTTCTCTGAGGGTGCACTGAGGACTGGGGCTCCACGTTTTTGGCTCTGGGGCTGGAGATTGGGAGGCCGCCATTTTCATTCTCATTCTCTAGAGCTGCACAGAAAGCCTCTGGGGAACTAAAGGCACGTAGAACAAACCAGAGCAGATTACTTAGACTGGCCCCCTGGCAAGGGCAGTGCAATTCTGCCTAGGGCAAAGACTCTTGAAAATCAAGCAACAGGCCCCTCCCCCAGAAGATCAGCAAGAACATCCAGCCAAGACGAACTGTACTGATCAATGAGAACTGCAAAACTGCAGTGCTAGGGGAATACAGCACATAGAATTCATGGCTTTTCCCCCATGTTTCTTTAGTCTTCCAAGTTTAATTTTCTAATTTTTTTCTTTCCTTTTTCAATCAATTTCTTATTTTATCAACTCCTTTTTAAAATATCTTTTAATTTTCACTTTTACAGTTATATTCTATCCCTTCACTGTATTTATTTTTTTTAAAGATTTTATTTATTTATTTGACAGAGAGACAGACAGTGAGAGAGAGAACACAAGCAGGGGGAGTGGGAGAGGAAGAAGCAGGCTCCTAGCGGAGGAGCCTGATGTGGGGCTCGATCCCAGATCGCCGGGATCACGCCCTGAGCCGAAGGCAGACGCTTAACAACTGCGCTACCCAGGCGCCCCTCCCTTCACTGTATTTAATTTTATTTTTTATATACATAAGTTTTTCTTTATTTACAATTTTGGGATGCAGTTTCCTCTAACAGACTAAAATACACCCAAAATCTAATGTATGTCTCTGTTCTATTCACCTGTCTGATCATATTCTCTTTTTTTCTTTCTTTTTTCCTTCTTCCTTTTTCTTCTCTTTTTTTTTCTTGTTTTGTAAAGTTTTTTTAAATTTTCATCTTTATAGTTACATTCTATCCTTTAAATTATTTAATTTTATTTTTGAACATATATGTTTTTCTTTCTTTACAATTTTGAGATGTAGTTTCTTCTAATCAACCAACCAAAATACACTCAGGATATAGTGTATTGCTCTGTTCTGTTCACCTGTCTGTTTATGTGCCTTCCTTTTGTCGTTGTTGCTGTTTTTTCTCTTTTGTTTTTTCTTCTCTTTTAATTTTCATTTTTAGTTACATCTATCCTTTGACTGTATTTAATTTCATTTTTGTCTATATATAAGTTTTACTTTCTTTACAATTCTGGGATCTAGATTTCTAACAAACAGACCAAAACACACAGAGGATCCAGGGTATTGCTCTATGCTGTCGGATTATATCGTCCTTTTTATTTTTTCCATTTTTAAAATTTTTTTCAGTTTCAGGACTCTTCTGATTTGTTTAGTGTGTATTTCTCTGGGGTTGTTGTTGCCATTTTAGTATTTTGTTCTCTCATTCATCTATTTGTCTGGACAGAATGACAAGATGGAAGAACTCATCTCAAAAAAGAGAACAAGAGGAAGTACTGCCAGGGACCTAATCAGTATGGACATAAGTAAGATGTTGGAACTAGAGTTCAGAATAACGATTGTAATGATACTTGCTAGGCTTGGAAAAAAGCATAGAAGACACTAGAGAATCCCTTTCTGGAGAAATAAAGGAACTAAAATCTAACCAAGTTGAAATAAAAAAGGCTATTAATGAGTTGCAATAAAAAATGGAGGCTCTGCTAGGATAAATGAGGAAGAAGAGAGAATTAGTGATATAGAAGACAAAATGATGGAGAATTAAGAAGCTGAGAAAAAGAGAGATAAACAACTACTGGATCACCAGGGGAGAATTTGAGAATTTGAGAGATAAGTAATACCATAAAGTGAAACAATATCCCAGAAGAAGAGAAAAGAGAGAGAGGTGCAGAAGGTATACTGGAAAAAATTATAGCAGAGAATTTCCCTAATCCGGGGAAGGAAACAGGCATCCAAATCCAGGAGGCACAGAGAAACCCCCTCAAAATCAATAAAAATAGGCCAACACCCCAACATATAATAGTGAAACTTGCAAATCTCAGAGACAAAGAGAAAATCCTGAAAGCAGCTTGGGATAAGAGGTCTATAACCTACAAGGGTAGAAACATTAGATTGGCAGAAGACCTATCCACAGAGGCCTGGCAGGCCAGAAAGGACTCGCATAATATATTCAGGGTGCTAAATGAGAAAAATACGCAGACAGCTAGGATGTCATTCAAAATAGGAGTGATAAAAAGCTTCCAGGACAAACAGAAACTAAAAGAATTTGCGATCACAAAACCAGTCCTACAAGAAATATTAAAAGGGATCCTATCCTTTAAGCAAAGCGAGAGCCTAAAAGTATCATAGACCAGAAAGGAAGAGAGACAATATAAAGTAACAGTCACTTTACAGGTAATACAACGGCACTGAATTCGTATCTTTCAATAGTTACCCTGAATGTAAATGGGCTAAATGTCCCAATCAAATTTAAGACACAGGGTATCAGACTGGATAAAAAAGCAAGACCCATCAATATGCTGTCAGCAAGAGACTCATTTTAGACCCAAAGACACCTTCAGATTTAAAATGAAGGGATGGAAAACCATTTATCATGCTAATAGACATCAAAAGAAAGCTGGGGTGGCAATCCTTATATCACACAAATAGATTTTAAACCAAACACTGTAATAAGAGATGAGGAAGGACACTATAACATAATTAAAGGGTCTATCCAACAAGAAGATCTAACAATTGTAAATATTTATGCCCTTATTATGGGAGCAGCCAATTATATAAGCCAATTAATAACAAAATCAAAGAAATCAATAATAATATAATAATACTAGGGGACTTTAACACCCCACTCACTGCAATGGACAGATCATCTATGCAGAAGATCAACAAGGAAACAAGGGCTTTGAATGACACACTGGACCAGATGGACTTCACAGATATATTCAGAACATTCCATCCTAAAGCAACACAATACACATTCTTCTTGAGTGCATATGGAACATTCTCCAGAACAGATCACATACTGGGTCATAAATCAGATCTCAACCAGTACCAAAAGATTGGGATCATTCCCTGAATATTTTCAGGCCACAATGCTTTGAAACTGGAACTCAATCACAAGAGGAAATTTGGAAAGAACTCAAATACATGGAGGCTAAAGAACATTCCACTAAAGAATGAATGGGTCAATCAGGAAATTAAAGAAGAATTTTAAAAATTCATGGAAGAAATGAAAATGAAAACACAACTGTTCAAAACCTTTGGGGGGGCGCCTGGGTGGCACAGCGGTTAGGCGTCTGCCTTCGGCTCAGGGCGTGATCCCGGCATTCTGGGATCGAGCCCCACATCAGGCTCTTCTGCTGTGAGCCTGCTTCTTCCTCTCCCACTCCCCCTGCTTGTGTTCCCTCTCTCGCTGGCTGTCTCTATCTCTGTCGAATAAATAAATAAAATCTTTAAAAAAAAAAAAAAAAAAACCTTTGGGATACAACGAAGGCAGTCCTAAGAGGGAAGTATATAACAACACAAGTCTTTCTCAAGAAACAAGAAAGGTCTCAAATACACAACCTAACGTTACACCTAAAGGAGCTGGAGAAAGAACAGCAAATAAAGCCTAAACCCAGCAGGAAAAGAGAAATAATAAAGATCAGAGCAGAAATCAATGAAATAGAAACCAAAAGAACAGTAGAACATATTAATAAAACTAGGAGCTGGTTCTTTGAAAGAATTAATAAGACTGATAAACCCCTGGCCAGACTTATCCAAAAAAAAAAAAAAAGAGAATGGACCCAAGTAAACAAAATCATGAATGAAAGAGGAGAGATCACAACGAACACTGAAGAACTACAAACAACTGTAAGAACATATTATGGACAACTGTATGGCAACAAATTAGGCAATCTGGAAGAAATGAATGCATTCTTAGAAATGTATAAACTACCAAAACTGAACAAGGAAGAAATAGAAAACCTGAACAGACCCATAACCAGCAAGGAAATTGAAGCAGTCATCAAAAATCTCCCAAAACAAGAGTCCAGGGCTGGATGGCTTCCAAGGAAAATTCTTCCAAACATTTAAAGAGGAATTAATACCTCTTCTGAAGCTGGTTCAAAAAAATAGAAATGGAAGGAAAACTTCCAAACTCATTTTATGAGGCCAACATTACCTTGATCCCAAAACCAGACAAAGACCCCACCAAAAAGGAGAATTACAGACCAATATCCCTGATGAACATGGATGCAAAAATTCTCACCAATATACTAGCCAACAGGATCCAACAGTACATTAAAAGGACTATTCACCACGACCAAGTGGGATTTATTCCTGGGCTGCAAGGATGGATCATCATCCACAAATCGATCATTGTGATACACCACATCAATAAAAGAATGGACAAGAACCATATGAGCCTTTCAATTGATACAGAAAAAGCATATGACAAAATATAGCATCCTTTCTTGATTAAAACTCTCCACAGTGTAGGGATAGAGGGAACATACCTCAATATCATAAAAGCCATATATAAAAAACCCACAGGAGATGGGGAGCCTGCTTCTTCCTCTCCCACTCCCCCTGCTTCTGTTCCCTATCTCGCTGGCTGTCTTTATCTCTATCAAATAAATGAATAGAATCTTCAAAAAACAAACAAACAAAAAAACCAAAAAAACCCCACAGGAGATGAATGCCTGCCTTCTTTTAATTTTCATCAAAATAATTCTTGTTTTTTAACTATATACATGTATTTCCACGTTTTGAAAGGAGATTTCTAGTGCAAAACCCACTGTGAATGTGTGGCATTGTGTTGAAGAGATTGTGAAAATTAAGAAAAGAAAAATTCTCAAGTAAACATTTATTAAAGGGCTTTATTCAGCCGGTCCCCTGAGTCAAGCGGGATAGGTACCAGACCAACCTGAACATCCACAGAATCAGCCTGAGACGCAGGAAGATACATCTGGATCTCTACAAATGAACATCTCCAGTGCTGAGTATTGAGGTACGAAGCAGGGAGCCGTGAAACCGCACACAGATATCAGAAGATAAAGGGAAGGGGGAGGGAGTCGCCGCGTTTGGGTGCCAGGAAGCGGTAGCCACCTGCACGGGGGAGCTGGCGGACTCACAGACCAGCAACCGGCAGCCGTGAGAGAGGAGATAGAGACCGCGAGCGGGGAGCACGCGCAACCAGTCTGAAACGGAGCTCCGGTGTGCTCACTGGAACCAGACTGAGACTGGGAGCTCTGGAGTGCGCGGGGCAGTGGGCGGCTGGTGGCTGGCGTGTTAGAAACACAAAGGACAGAGACACGCTGGTCCTGGAAGTGAGGGCTGGGACGCCGGGTGTGGGGTGCACATCCCGGGACGCTGCAAGGTTGAGCAGCACCAACAGAAACAGAGTTAAAGTGGCCAGAACATCAGTGGAGAACCCCTCCCCCAGAAGGCAGGCTAAAAAATCAAGTGAGATTCGGCTACTGCTGCTCTGACTCTCAGAAGAGGCACAGCAAACCGCCAGGGAAAGCCGCCAGAGAACAAAAGCCTGGAAAGACGGGCTCACAGCGTGCCCACCCCCATTCCCCCTTGCAGGGGACACGGAGACTCTACCCAAACAGGGTTGCCTGAGTATCGGCACGGCAGGCCCCTCCCCCAGAAGGCAGGCTAAAAAATCAAGAGGCGCACATCCCTAAGGTCCTTATAAAACAAGTGCACACTGCCTGGGTCCCGGTCAATAATTTGGGCTCCGGACAACCCCGCAACCTCTCCTCATCAGAATGACGAGAAGGAGAAGTCCCCCCCAGCAAAGAAAAGACAATGAGTCTGTGGCCTCTGCCACAGAACTAATGGATATGGATATAACCAAATTATCAGAAATGGAATTCAGAGTAACAATGGTCAAGATGATGTGTAGACTTGAAAAAAGTATTAACGAAAATGTTAATGAGAATATAGAATCTCTAAGGGCGGAAATGAGAGCGAATCTGGCAGAAATTAAAAATTCTATGAGCCAAATGCAGTCAAAACTAGAGGCTCTGACGGCCAGGGTNGCTTCTTCCTCTCCCACTCCTCTGCTTGGGTTCCCTTTCTTGCTGACTGTCTCTCTCTCTCTCAAATAAATAAATAAACTCTTTAAGGAAGAAGCCCACATCCCTAAGATCTCTATAAAACAAGGGCGCACGGCCTGGGTCCCAGTCAACACTTGGGCTCTGGACAACCCTGCAATCTCTCTTCATCAGAATGACGAGAAGGAGAAGTCCCCCCCAGCAAAGAAAAGATAATGAGTCTGTGGCCTCTGCCACAGAATTGGCCTCGGCCACAGAATTAATACATACGGATGTATCCCAATTATCAGAAATGGAATTCAGAGCAACAATGGTCAAGATGATGAGTAAACTTGAAAAAAGCATCAGTGAAAATGTTAATGAGAATATGGAATCTCTAAGGGCGGATATGAGAGTGAATCTGGCAGAAATTAAAAATTCTATGAGCCAAATGCAGTCAAAACTAGAGGCTCTGACGGCCAGGGTCACCGAGGCAGAGGAACGCGTTAGCGAATTGGAGGATGGGTTAGTAGAAGAAAAAACGAAAATAGAAGCTGGTCTTAAAAAAATCCACGCCCACGAATGTAGATTACGGGAGATTACTGACTCTATGAAACGATCCAATGTCAGAATCATCGGCATCCCTGAAGGGGTGGAGAAAAACAGAGGTCTAGAAGAGATATTTGAACAAATTGTAGCTGAAAACTTCCCTAATCTAGCAAGGGAAACAAGCATTCGTGTCCAAGAGGCAGAGAGGACCCCATCCAAGCTCAACCAGGACAAACCTACGCCACGGCATGTCATAGTGCAATTCGCAAATATTAGATCCAAGGATACAGTATTGAAAGCGGCCAGGGCAAAGAAATTTCTCACGTTCAAGGCAAAGGTATCAGAATTACATCAGACCTGTCTTCACAGACCTGGAATGAGAGAAAGGGTTGGGGGGGGCATTTTTAAAGCTCTTTCAGAGAAAAACATGCAGCCAAGGATCCTTTATTCAGCAAGGCTGGCATTCAGAATTGATGGAGAAATAAAGACCTTCCAGAATCGCCAGTCACTGACCAATTTCGGAACCACGAAACCAGCCCTACAGGAGATATTAAGTGGGGTTCTATAAAAGTAAAAAGGCCCCAAGAGTGATACAGAGCAGCAAGTCACAACCGATACAAAGACTTTAAAGAGAAATGGCATCATTAAAATCATATCTGTCAATAATCTCTATCAATCTAAATGGCTTAAACTCTCCCATAAAACGCCACAGGGTTGCAGATTGGATAAAAAGACATGACCCATCCATTTGCTGTCTACAAGAGACTCATTTTGAACCCAAAGATGCATTCAGACTTAGAGTAAGGGGATGGAGTACCATCTTCCACNGTCTTTCACGCCAATGGACCTCAAAAGAAAGCTGGGGCAGCAATTCTCATACAGGACAGATTGGATTTTAAACTAAAGATTATAGTTAGAGACACAGAAGGGCACTATATTATTCTTAAAGGATGTATACAACAAGTGGATTTGACAATTATAAATATATATGCCCCCAACAGGGGAGCAGCAAGATACACGGGCCAACTCTTAACCAGAATAAAGAGACATGTAGATAAAAATACTTAATACGAGGGGACCTCAACACTCCACTATCAGCAATAGACAGATCACCTAAGCAAGAAATCAACAAAGAAACAAGAGCTTTGAATNCTGGACCTCATAGATATAAATAGAACATTACACCCCAGAACCAAAGAATACTCATTCTATTCTAATGCCCATGAAACATTCTCAAGAATAGACCATGTTCTGGGACACAAAACAGGTCTCAGCCAATACCAAAAGATTGAAATTATCCCCTGCATATTCTCAGACCACAACGCTCTGAAATTGGAACTCAACCACAAGGAAAAACCTGGAAGAAACTCAAACACTTGGAGGCTAAGAACCATCCTGCTCAAGAATGACTCGATAAACCAGGAAATCAAAAAACAAATTAAACAATTTATGGAGACCAACGAGAATGAATACACAACGGTCCAAAACCTATGGGATACTGCAAAGGCNGATACCAAAAACCTGAAATTATTCCCTGCATATTTTTAGACCACAACGCTTTGAAAATAGAACTCAACCACAAGGAAAAATTTGGAAGAAACTCAAACACTTGGAGACTAAGAACCATCCTGCTCAGGAATGACTCGATAAACCAGGAAATCAAAAAACAATTTAAACAATTTATGGAGACCAACGAGAATGAANTGATGCAGAAAAAGCATTTGACAAAATACAGCATCCTTTCCTGATTAAAACCCTTCAGAGTGTAGGAATAGAGGGTACATTTCTCAATCTCATAAAAGCCATCTATGAAAAGCCTACTGCAAGCATTATTCTCAATGGGGAAAAGCTGGAAGCCTTTCCCTTAAGATCAGGAACACGACAAGGATGCCCACTCTCGCCACTATTATTCAACATAGTACTAGAAGTCCTTGCAACAGCAATCAGAAAAATCAATTTAAACAATTTATGTAGACCAACGAGAATGAAAACACAGAAACATCTCTTCACAGATGACATGATACTCTATATGGAAAACCCAAAAGAATCCACTCCCAAACTATTAGAAGTTATAGAACAATTCAGTAAGGTGGCAGGATACAAAATCAATGCCCAGAAATCAGTTGCATTTCTATACACGAATAACGAGACTGAAGAAAGAGAAATTAGGGAATCCATCCCATTTACAATAACACCAAAAACCATGCGTTACCTTGGAATTAACTTAACCAGAGACGTAAAGGACCTATATCCTAGAANGTATATTCTAGAAAGTATAAATCACTCTTGAAAGACATTGAGGAAGACACAATAAGATGGAAAAATATGCCATGCTCGTGGATCGGAAGAATTAACATAGTTAAAATGTCCATGCTACCCAGAGCAATCTACACTTTCAATGCTATCCCGATCAAAATACCGAGGACATTTTTCAAAGAACTGGAACAAATAGTCCTTAAATTTGTATGGAACCAGAAAAGGCCCCGAATCTCCAAGGAACTGTTGAAAAGGAAAAACAAAGCTGGGGGCATCACAATGCCGGATTTCGAGCTGTACTACAAAGCTGTGATCACAAAGACAGCATGGTACTGGCACAAAAACAGACACATCGACCAATGGAACAGAATAGAGAACCCAGAAATGGACCCTCGGCTCTTTGGGCAACTAATCTTTGATAAAGCAGGAAAAAACATCCGGTGGAAAAAAGACAGTCTCTTCAATAAATGGTGCTGGGAAAATTGGACAGCTACATGCAAAAGAATGAAACTTGACCACTGTCTCACACCAGACACAAAGATAAACTCCAAATGGATGAAAGACCTCGATGTGAGACAGGAATCCATCAAAATTCTAGAGGAGAACATAGGCAACAACTTCTATGACATCGGCCAGAGCAACCTTTTTCACGACACATCTCCAAAGGCAAGAGAAATAAAAGATAAAATGAACTTATGGGACTTTATCAGGATAAAGAGCTTCTGCACAGCCAAGGAAACAGTCAAAAAAACTAAGAGACAGCCCACGGAATGGGAGAATATATTTGCAAAGGACACCACAGATAAAGGACTGGTATCCAAGATCTACAAAGAACTTCTCAAACTCAATACACGAGAAACAAATAAACAAATCATAAAATGGGCAGAAGATATGAACAGACACTTTTCCAATGAAGACATACAAATGGCTAACAGACACATGAAAAAATGTTCANCAGCAACCTCTACAACATCGGCCAAAGCAATCTTTTTCATGACACATCTCCAAAGGCAAGAGAAACAAAAGAGAAAATGAACTGTGGGACTTCATCAAGATAAAAAGCTTCTGCACAGCCAAGGAAACAGTCAAAAAAACTAAGAGGCAGCCCACGGAATGGGAGAATATATTTGCAAATGATACTAGAGATAAAAGACTGGTATTCAAGATCTATAAAGAACTTCTCAATGGGCAAAAGATATGAACAGACACTTTTCCAACAATGACATACAAATGGCTAACAGACACATGAAAAAATGTTGAAAATCATTAACCATCAGGGAAATTCAAACCAAAACCACACTGAGATACCACCTTACGCCAGTTAGAATAGCAGAAACTGACAAGGCAAGAAACAACAATTGGTGGAGAGGATGTGGATAAAGGGGATCCCTCCTACATTGTTGGTGGGAATGCAAGTTGGTACAGCCACTCTGGAAAACAGACTATTGGGTATTTACCCCAAAGATACAGACGTAGTGAAGAGAACGGCCATATGCATCCCAGTGTTCATAGCAGCATTGTCCACAATAGCCAAAGCATGGAAGGAACCGAGATGCCCTTCAACAGATGACTGGATTAAGAAGCTGTGGTCCATATATACAATGGAATATTATTCAGCTATCAGAAAGAACGAATTCTCAACATTTGCTGCAACATGGACGGCACTGGAGGAGATAATGCTAAGTTAAATAAGTCAAGCAGAGAAAGACAATTATATGATTCCTCTCATCTATGGAACATAAGAACCAGGAAGATCGGTAGGGGAAGAAAGGGATAAAGAAAGGGGGGGTAATCAGAAGGGAGGGAAGATCGGTAGGGGAAGAAAGGGATAAAGAAAGGGGGGGTAATCAGAAGGGAGAATGAAGCATGAGAGACTATGGACTCAGAAACAAACTGAGGGCTTCAGAGGGGAGGAGGGTGGGGGAATGGGATAGGCTGGTGATGGGTAGTAAGGAGGGTACATATTGCATGGTGCACTGGGTGTTATACGCAACTAATGAATCATTGAACTTTACATCAAAAATCAGGGATGTACGGTATGGTGACTTACATAATATAATAAAAAACATTGAAAAAAAAAAAACCCACAGCTCATTCACAATGGGGAAAACCTGAGAGCTATTCCCCTAAGGTCCGGAACATGGCAGGGATGTCCACTATCACCAGTGCTGTTCAACATAGTACTAGAAGTCCTAGCCTCTGCAATCAGACAACAAAAAGAAATAAAAGGCATCCAAATCGGTGAAGAAGAAGTCAAACTCTCATTCTTTGCAGATGACATGATACTTTATGTGGAAAACCCAAAAGACTCCACCTCAAAACTACTAGAACTCATACAGGAATTCAGCAAAGTGGCAGGATATAAAGTCAATGCACAGCAATCAGTTGGATTTCTATACACTTACAATGAGAGAGAAGAAAGAGAATTTAATTCAATTTAATTCAATCCCATTTACAATTGCCTCCCAAACCATAAAATACCTAGGAATAAACCTAACCAAATAGGCAAAGTATTGTACTCAGAAAACTATAGAACACTCCTGAAAGAAATTGAGAAGTCCACAAAGAAATGGAAAAACGTTCCATGTGCATCAATGGGAAGAAAAAATATTATGAAAATGTCTATGCCATCTAGAACAATCTACACATTCAATGCAATCCCTATCAAAATACCATCTACTTATTTCACAGAGCTGGAACAAACAATCCTAAAATTTGTATTGAACCAGAAAAGACCTCGAATAGCCACAGGAAAGTTGAAAAAGAAAACCAAAGTGGTGGCATCACAATACCAGACTTCAAGCTCTATTACAAAGCTGTAATCATCAAGACAGCATGGTACTGGCATAAAAACAGACACGTAGATCAATGGAACGGAAGAGAGAACCCAGAAATGGACCCTCAACTCTACGGTCAACAAATCTTCAACAAAGCAGGAAAGAATATCTAATGGAAAAAAGATGGTCTCTTCAACAAATGGTGTTGGGAAAATTGGGCAGCCACATGCAGAAGAATGAAACTGGACCATTTTTTTATACTATACAGAAAAATAGACTGAAAATCAAAGAAGACCTAAACATGAGACAGGAATCCATCAAAATCCTAGAGGAGAACAGAGGCAGGAACCTCTTTGACCTCAGCTGCAGCAACTTCTTGCTAGATATGTCTCCAAAGGCAAGGGAAGCAAGGGCAAAAATGAACTACTGGGACTTCATCAAGATAAAAAGCTTTTGCACAGCAAAGGAAACAGTTGACAAAACCAAAAGACAACCAACACGATAGGACAAGATACTTGCAAATGACATATCAGATAAAGGGCTAGTATCCAAAATCTATAAAGAACTTATCAAACTCAATGCCCAAAGAACAAATAAGAAATGGGCAGAAGACATGAATAGCCATTTCTCCAAAGAACACATATAAATGGCCGACAGACACATGAAAAAATGTTCAACATTACTCGGCATCAGGGAAATACAAATCAAAACCACAATGAGATAGCACCCTCACACCAATCAGAATGGCTAAAATTAACAAGTCAGGAAACAAAAGATATTGAAGGATGTGAAGAAAGGGGAACCCTCTTACACTGTTGGTGGGAATGCTGGTACAGTCACTCTAGAAAACAGTATGGAGCTTCCTCAAAAAGTTGAAAATAGAGCTACCCTACGATCCAGCAATTGCACTACTAGGTATTTACCCCAAAGATACAAATGTAGTTATCCAAAGGGGCACCTACACCCCAAATGTTCATAGCAGCAATGTCCACAATAGCCAAACTGTGGAAAGAGCCCAAAGTCCATTGACAGATGAATGGATAAAGAAGATGTGGTACATATATAAAATGGAATTTTACTCAGCCATCAAAAGAATGAAATCTTGACATTTGCAATGACATGGGTGGAACTAGAGGGTGTTATGCTAAATGAAATAAGTCTATCAGAGAAAAACAATTATGATATGATCTTACTGATATGTGGAATTTAAGAAAGAAAACAGAGGATCATGGGGAAGAGAGGAAAAAATAAAACAATACAAAATCAGAGAGGGAGACAAACCATAAGAGACTCTTAATCGTAGGAAATAAACTGAGGGTTGCTGGAGGGGAGGGGTGTGGGGGGATAGGGTGACTGGGTGGTGGACATTAATGAGGGCATGTGATGTAATGAGCACTGGATATTACATAAGACTGATGAATCACTGACCTCTACCTTTGAAACCAATAATACATTATATGTTAATTAATTGAATTTAAATTAAAAAATAATTTTTAAAAAGAAACAAAAAAAATTGTCTAACACAAATTCCACACATATATCAAATTATTAAGCATTCCTTTATCATTCAAATGATTCGAAGTCACATTTCAATTTGGCCAAATACAAAATAGACCTGAATTTTTCAATTATTTCTGAATCAGGCATGTACAAAACATTCAGATATGAACTTAAAGACAGCTTTAAAATTTTTAGTATACAAGGTAAATTGATTATAAATTGAAACCAACACAACTTATTTCTGTTAGGACACTTTCAGAAATGAAACCTTGTCCTAGGACCAAGTCAGCCATTTTCTAATTGATAATGAGATACTTCTTTGCAAAATAGGAATAAGAAAAATACATGAAGAAGAGTACCTTAAGGAAGGTATTTTTTAAAATTTTTACAAAATAAAGTAATATATTTATCACAATAAAAATGAAGTAAAATGGAATATCATTCAAGAAAATAGAAATAATGCATGAATTAAATTCTATTTCTAGGGATAAAATCAAATCACAACACAAGGCATTTGAGTACACATGAAATCAGTATAGTTACTTACTGTATAAGAGAAGCTCTTTCGAAGTATTGAATAGCTTTTTCACAAAACTGGGTGTCAATGTAATAGGCTCCAAGCCACTCAATGACTTCAATGTTAGAGGGGAAATACCTGTACGACTGGGAAAAATATGGAATGTGACAATACAACATCAGTGGCAACGTATAATTTACACCTCAACATTTTACCTACTGAATGGATTAATTTATCCAATGTGAAGTTTCTTAGTAAAAAATCTGAGCTGTCATAAGTACTTTATAAATTTTGAAACTACAAGATTGAGAAAACTTAACATTTGATGTATTTTTAAATTACCTATCAGTAGCTTTTTGATGTACCGATAGACGATCTGAGTCAAATTAAATAATAGAATTTAAAAAAGGATGAAAATCATGCTTCAAGGGAACAATGAATTTGTACTTTTAATTTTTTTATTAAATTAATCAAAAACTGACTTTATATTCCACAAATGCTTTATTTTATTTTACATCATTATTCATTTAGAAACTAGTAACCATTTCTTTTAAAAAATAAAAGGCCTGCTGACTGTTTTATAACAATTTGTAAAAAGCTAAAAACAAGAAGGAAAGTAAGATTACACCTACCTCATAGTAATATTGAAATGCTTGGGATTTATCTCCTTCACTATCATATAATTCTCCTAGTTTCGACAAAGCTCTAGAATCCGTTGGAACAACACTGATCAATTGCATTAACCATTCAATAGCTTGATTGGGATCCTCCATTAATTCATATCTTGGACAATTTTAGTTAAGGGTAATACAATTTTTCTAAATTCATTGATCAATAAGGAAACCTAAAAACAACATTATAGTAAAAATATTTCTTAGCCGATAGTAATGTCTATTTAATACTGTTTACTCTGAATTTCTTCAGGGATGAGGATGAAAAATGGAGCACTGTAACACTCATGTTCCATATATACCTTGCTTTTCCTTTTGCTTCATTACGATCCACTAAGATCAACTTGCAAATTTCTAGCAGAATTAACGGTTTGCTCTTTGGTTCAAAGCACTATACAAAATTTGTCCTTAATAAAAATGCCCGAAAGTTGTGTTCAATTATTCTACCTCTCTTAATATGCTCAACATATTAAGGGAAGAGTTTCCATGTATCTTCCTGTGAGTGTTCCCTAATTAGATTATAAACCCCAAATAGGGAGTTCTTTTTCTGTAGCTTTTGTGCCTAGTAAATCCTCTGCATACACTCAAATAATTTATTCCCACCAATACTTATTGAGTACTATTTATTTTTATATTAAATGTCTCAGTGAAATGAAAATATTCCAATCCAAAGTTTTATTGAAAAAGAAGAATCTTCTGAGTTTTTTTTTTTTTAAAGATTTTATTTATTTATTTGAGAGAGAAAGAGAGAGAGCATGAGCAGGGGGAGAGACAGAGAGGGAGAGGGAGAAGCAGACTCCCCACTGAACTGGGAGCCTGACACAGGGCTCAATCTCAGGACCCTGAGATCATGACCTAAGCCGAAGGCAGACACTTAACCAGCTGAGCCACCCAGGTGCCCCAGGAATCTTGTTTTAAATGATGACAAATGTGATACCATAAGAGAAATATAAAAATAAGAAAATGTATTCAAACTGCCTTAAACATATCAATTGCTTAACTGAATCCAAACTGATCGTGAACTGGCACATCATGATAGTGGCAATTTCAAAGAGATCAAATGGACAAAACAAAAAAGCTAAAAGGAATAAACATGAAACCATATGCTCTAAAAATAATTTTTTCTTTAAAAATGTTTTATGTACTCTAACAAAAGTAGAGCAGATAGTATTTAAAATTATTAATGGTATACCTTATACTTTTTCCTAACATATTTCTATAAAATTTATATCAAGATAATGCTATCTTAAAAACCTACATAAGATTTTAACCTTGGGGTGCTTGGGTGGCTCAGTCAGGCGACCAATTCTTGATTTCAGCTCAGGTCTGATTTCAGGGTCACGGGACCAAGCCCCCTCTAGAGCTCAGCAGGAAGTCTGCTTCTCTCCCTCTTCCTCTGCCCACCTCCCTCTCTAAAGATAAATAAATAGAATCTTTTTTTTAAAAAGAGAGATTTTAACCTTTGGCACCTGGGTGGCACGGTCAATTAAGCATCTGACTCTTGGTTTTGGCTCAAGTCATGATCTGAGGGTGGTGAGACTGAGCCCTGTGATGGGCTCTGTGCTGAGCACGGGGTCTGCCTGAGTTTCTCTTTCCCTCTCCCTATGCCTTTCCCCCCAGGCATTCGTGCACTCTCTCTCTTTGTCTCTCTCTCACAAACAAATAAAATCTTAAAAAAAAAAGATTTTAACCCTTCCCAAATATTGTTGTGAAAGCTTATTATTTTGAAAATAAGTAGAAAAATTAAAATGCTTTTCAAATACTGTTAAAGGCATTAAAACCATTTACAAATTTCTGCTTCTTCAACCAAAGGCAAGGAAAAAAAAGCCCAAACTAAAGAAAGCCAGGAGTTGTAGAAGAAATTAACACAGGAGGAATGTTTTCTATTTCAACATTCCCCAGAGTTCTAAACATAATACTGGCACATACGGCACACAGTCAATAAGTGACTACTGAATGAATGGAATGAATGAATGAATTCATATAAACTACTGGCTAATTTTGTAGGGTAAAGGCCTTTGAAGAGTTATACTCATTAAACCTATAGGTCAGCTAAAATAATTAAGACAAGTTAACCAAACTCAATCAATAGTACTAATCGGTAATAAACTATATTTTCCTTTTAAATAGTAAGTTACTGCTTCAAAAATACCCTACAAGACTCAGAGTTAATACATTCTAAAGTATCTAATCTACAGTCAATGACTAGCTTACATGTATTAAATATGTTATACACAATTATTTCAATTGTTATTTCCCAAAATTAAGAAATAATAGTTTTGGGATTTAAATAATTCCTTTTATAATGCAAGTGATCTTTTAAAATAGGATCACCCAAAAACCAGACTCTTAACTACAGAGAACAAACAGATGGCTACCAGAGGGCAGGTGGGTGGGGGGATGGCAGAAATAGGTGATGGGGATTAAGGAGGGGACTTATCATGATGAGCACTGAGTAATGTATAGAATTATTGAATCACTATGCTATACCTCTGGAACTAATATAACACTTGTGCATTAACACTAGTATTAACTAAACTGGAATTAAAATTAGAAAAAAATAAAACAGGATCACTCAAATATTTTTATCTCATATTAATCGGATAGGTTTTAAAATATTACCCTCATCAATTAACTAATTAGTTAAGGTTATTTAATGATTGGTACTCAATCACCAAATGAATTAACAACTGTCCTCAAGTTTTTCACATAAGATACACATTTGCTATCTGGTAAAGAACTTGGGCACTGTTTCTCAAGATTGCATGAAGTTTCAGGAAACAATCCAAAGCTTCATCGAGCCGGTTTAGCCTCTTATAGGTAAGGCCTTAGAAAGAAGAAAGAAAAAAGCTATAAGCATTATTACTGGTAGTAATTTTCTCAAAGTCACAGAATAAATCCTTATATATATGTAATATTCATCCAGAAGAGAAAATAAAGATGAATAGGTTTTTTTGTTTTTTTAAAGAACAAGGTAGGGGAGGGGATTTCCCACTAACATTTGGCAGACACCAAAACATGCTATAATGCTTTAGTGATTGTAAAGTGTGGGAGGGGACCAGGAATAGAGAGATACATCAGCAGAATACACAGTTCAGAAACTGACTCAGTTACAGAATTTAAACTCTGTGGGGACTAAGGGACTAGTAACAAAAGGTGCCAGGACAATTGACTACACATGAAACAAAAAATGTAGTTTCCTATTTTGAATACATTCAAAACTGATGGGTATTAAGGAGGGCATGTATTGCACGGTGCACTGGGTATTATACGCAAGTATCAAATAATGGAATTTTACATCAAAAATTAGGGATGTATGCTGACTAACATAATAAAAAATATTATTATTAAAAAAAATCAAAACTTATTTTAAAACTAAACAGAACAACAAAGATGTAAAAGTATGAAAAGAAAATACAGGAAAATGATTTATAATCTTGGGGAAGTGTAGGGCTTCATAAAGCAATAAATGAAGCCACACATTTTCAAAAAGCAAAATTTGACTATATAAAAATAGAAAAATTGTTTGACAAAAGAAATTACAAAGTTCAAAGTCAAGCAATGGACTAGGAAAGGTATTTAAAACTTATAAAGAGGATAAGTAAATATATACCTACGCAAGAAATCTGCATTAAGGCTTTTACTAATTCACTTCCCTCTGTCAGTAATGCTCTTTTCCCACTTACCCAAATGGTCACACCCTCCCTTCCTCCAACACGACTTTAAACTCTCCTTGACTCTGTCTAAAATGGCCAATATCTCCCTGCCTCCTCTCCTCCCAATGCAGCCAGGTCTTCTTTTCGCTTCTGGCAGGAGATTAAAGACTCTTCTGGGGGAGGAAGGATCCAATTGGCTAACAGGCAGTTCCCCAACTACACAGATCAGACAGATGGCCCTGTGGCAGGGTGCCAGTGCATCAATTTCACTTGTGGCCTCAGAGATTCCACTCAGCTTTTAGCTGCAAACTCCTAAATGCGAGAAGACAGGCCTGGATCATCAGACATCTGAGGAGAGTTTGTAGCATGAAATATAGAAGATAAAACAAACAAGCAAACCCAAAAAAGCAAAACACACCTATGCAGGGAGAAGAAAACTTCAAAAGGAACTTCATTAATAACCCGAGATAAGACACAGTATTGCATCAACGTGTTTGCCACACTGCACACTCATGAACAGGAAGAAATCAGACCCATGTCAGGTGACCTCTGACAGGCAGGGAAGGGAATGAGATAGTGGTACACCTCTAGGTCTTACAACATTTTGGTTAAAAACAACACCTGATATGAATATGACAAAATGTTAAAATGTGTTAAATACAGATGGTAGGGACATGGGTATTTATTTTTCTGTAAAATTTCTTTATGTTTGAAATTGATCATAAATAAAAAGGAAGAAATGGTTGTTTCCCACCCACCCATCAGTTTGGCAAAAGTTAAATATCCAATATTAACAGGAATTTGGGAAGTCAGTATCATACACTATGGTGGCACATAAATTGGAAAAGTCTTTTTAGAGGGCAAGAGGCAACATCTATCCAAATTTTACATGCGTATAACTTTGGAATCATGAATACCATTAAAAATAATCTACAATCCAAGAAACTTCTTTTCAATTTTTTGTTACAAGGAAGTCAACTCTTCCCTCTAATGAACTGGAGCTCTTTAAGCCAACTTAAAAAAAAAGAGAAAAAAATTTAAAGGAGAAAATGAAAAAAAGCAATTTTGCCCGTTTTACTTACCGATATTATAAAGTGCTTCAGTACAAGAAGAATCATTTCTTAGAGCCTCTTTATAGAATTCAGCTGCTTTCTCATAATCACCATTTGCAAAAACTGTATTCCCTTTATTAGTCAGAGCTGAGGGATTATATCTATCAGAGTTTACAGCTAAATCTGCATAGCTGCTGGCTTGTGTAAATTCATTTTCCTAAATAAAGTACAAAACGTACACAAGGCAGTAAGGAGGGCACGTATTGCATGGTGCACTGGGTGTTATACGCAACTAATGAAGCATCGAACTTTGCATCGGAATCTGGGGATGTACTGTATGGTGACTAACATAAAAAAAAAAAAAGTACACAAAATATTTGGAGTTCATCACATATCTTTCCTGACTGTTCTGGATTATAGACATGATAAATAGATTTTCTGAGATTACAAATATGATAAACAGAAATATTTTACATATCTTGGTCTTGAGAGGCTTATTTTACAAAAGATTTTTAATCAGCAGGCTCCTTCAACTACCCAAGTTTCTTACGACTGACTTCTTCACAGACTCATGGTTCAAATAACAACACTATTCACACGTAAGTGGCTCCACTTTGAATGCCCAAATTTCACATCAAAATTGGAGTACTATGCTTCCCAAACCTAAAGCACTGAAATAGCTATAAAGGCATCACTATCCTTTCTACTCCTCAATCAAACTGGTTGCATCACCTTCTAGGACTTGCATTTCTAGCAATGAATTGTCTTCTCTGTCTCCTGTGCCAACTGCTCCATCAGGACCTTGCCATCATTCACTTAAACTGCATGGACCTTTCAATTCTTAAATAGTGCAGCATTTTGCCATGTCAGCTTGCTTAAGCTAGGAACCAGATTTCCTAGAATCCCCTTCCCCATATGGTTCTTGTCTAGAGTTGCCTGAAAGACACTTGTGGGACATGTGGAATACAGACATGAAGCAGCAGCTTTTACTCTCTGAAGGTATTTTTCTGGTCATCAGTGGCAGGACTGATGCAGAAATGCCTGTGGATTCCAGCCTGTCCTCATTCACTTTGACTCCACATCTGGCTTTTCCCAACTGTGCTGTCCCTGCTGATCACAGTGACCCAGATCCCTGATGGGGCTGGGCTCTAGACCCACAGAGGAGGCAGTCATGCAGAGGCAACAGCTTTCCATAGGCCTCTCTCCATGAAGGCCCCCTTTGGGTGGCTGCTAGGGATGCTTGGCCACTCACGCACTGATTGGTGAACCCTGTTCAGATCCCCTGACCCTCCTTCTGCACCTTCACCTCCACAGCTCCTCCACCACTGTGTAAGTTCTAGTTCCCAGATCTCTTCTCCCGTAACACAGTGACTGCTTCCCTGACTGAGCTTTTAAAAAACTGAGATACAATTCACATTTCTAAAAATGTACAATTCTGTGGCATTTAATACATTCGCAAAAAGTTGTACCAGCATTACCAATATCTATTTCCAGAATTTTTTATCACTTCCAAAAGATATCCCGTACCCATGAGCAGTCACTCCCCATTCTCCCTCTGGCCCCTGGCAACCACTAATCTGCTTTCCATCTCCATGGATTTGCCTATCCTGGACACTTCATAATAGGTAGCTTTTTATGTCTGGCTTCCTTCACTTAGCATAATGTTTTCAAGGTTCATCCATGTTGTAATACACATCAGTACTTCATTCCTGTTTACAGCTGAATAATATCCATTGAATGAAGAGGCCACATTTTGTTTACCCATTTATTGTTGATGGATACCTGGGTTGTGCCCACCTACTTTTGTTTATTATGAATAAAGCTGTTATGAACATTCATGTATTTGAATAAAAATTGGTACCTAAAAGTGCGGTGCTGCTGTCATAAAAAATAAAACATATAACCTTGTCTTTTGGACTAGGCAGCACGCAAAATTTAGAGAAGCATTAGAACTATATTAGGGGAGGCTGGAGAGGCAGTAAGGAATTGTTAGCAGAGGCTGGATAAAAGGAAAGTCATGTTTTACAGTCGTGAAACAATTGGGAAAACTGGCATCTACACTGACCTGGAAGACAGAAAGTGTACTTAGTAAATGTGTGCATGTGGCTGAGGAGGTTTCCAG
This sequence comes from Ailuropoda melanoleuca, assembly GCF_002007445.2. NCBI lineage: Eukaryota > Metazoa > Chordata > Mammalia > Carnivora > Ursidae > Ailuropoda > Ailuropoda melanoleuca. The sequence goes on along the minus strand of NC_048224.1, from coordinate 62,430,732 downwards.
GCAGGAGGTTAAAAGTACCAACTAACTTACTTTAACTGGGTATGATAAAGTACACAAAGAGAAAGGAGCTTAGGAGAGAACTGTTCAGATTTTCCAACAAGAATTTAGAAGAAATATAGAAAATCCAGGACTTGTTGGGTTGGAAAATAAAATTATTTCATATCTCTAGTTTCTCTTAGCAGCAAGAGTCTCAGAGTAAGAACCGGTTTCAGGGTAGAGATCACATCAAGGGTGTGGCTGGAATACCCTTTGGGAACCTCTCGGGAAGATTTAAGGTAATGCCTAGTAAAGCAGACCTTCTCTCTCAGGTAGAAAAAAGCTTCTGAGTATCTTTGGAATTATTTATTCCACAAAAGCCTTGTACACCTAAGTGGGAAGGGGTGTGCCTTGAAAAGAACTGTGGATGTGGCTTTTGGGGCATGTGGGCACCCCCAATAAGATTTATAGAAAACCTGCCAAGTTTTTAAGGGAATTGTACCAGCTTAAGTGTTGCCAGCTTGGATTAAAGGGACAGACACAGTCCAAAATGAAAGAAGGCCTCTGGGTCCCCAATTTCTGGGCAGAAAGCAAGCTAAGAAAAGTTAATCAGCTGCAAGTATAGGTTATTTCTTCTGTAAAAGGAAGGTGCTCTCTGAAAGGAAAGCCAAGAGCCACAGAGTCCAAAGGATTGGGGGTACCACTCCCAGGGATCAGAGATGGGCCCTAACTGAGGAACATTCCCTTTTCCCACTTTAGGGGGCACTGGCCACATGTACTTAGCTGGATTTCTGACCCATTAAGGACTGGAGACTGCTAGGTACCTCCAACTCATTTGAACAGGAGTATCTATTACAGTTACCCTATTCTTACTGCACCACAGGATGTTAAGTCTATGGGGGAGATGGTGGGTTTTTCTGTTCCCAGACCTTTGGATCAAGAGGCCCTGTACCTGAGAAAGCCCTATCTCTATCTTGACCTGATGCCGTGACTGGTGAGACTATGAGCATACTTGGAGGGGTAATTATTTTGCATATGGAAAGGATGCACTGAATGCAGGCAGTGACAGACTTAAAATAAAAGCCCTAAAGAGTCACACCTCCCAGTATTCAGAGCCTTATATGGTTCCCTCCCACGTTTGTTTTGCCCAGAAGACTAACAACAAATTCAATGCACAACAGGAGCCTGGTAAGCACCTGAGTACATTGGGGTCTCCTCCTGTGGACCCTATCCCATGTAAGAAGTCTGGGCTCCCCTGCCAGAGAAGGAGGAAGAAAGAAATGCTGGTCAGCAGCTCAGCTGTTGATGTGAGGGAAGCATTGGGACCATGCAGCCTCAGTCCAGCCTCAGAAGATGGCAGCAGGATGAGTGGCCCCAGGCCAGGCCAGCAGAAGGATCACCCAAGTGAACCCAGCCTTTTCAGGTAGAATATAAGCAAATACATGGTTATTTTAAGCCATGATGTTTTGGGGCAGCTTATTACAGAACAATAGAAACTGATTCAACTACATACTGGATACCAACAATATATATCCAATTACATATCATATATATAACTATGTACCAGACTCATAATTTTGCCTCAAAATAACTATTTTCCTCAGAACTATGCACAATAAATTATTGATCAGATATTGTGATGACTCTGCTGACTAAATCTGGTTTTTCTCCTTTTTAAAAAATCTTGGTCTCCTCCCATATATTCATCAAACTTGATAAAGATTTGGTCACTAAACTATTTTCACAAAAATCAGAAATGATTTTCTAAATTCAAATGTAATGGCTGTAATGGAGACTGTGCTTCAGCCACCCATACCTGTCCTTCAGAAGTGCTGGGAATGTTGCTGGCCACCAGCCTCAGGTGTCAGCCCTCTCTGAATCACTCTAGCCCAAAGAGAAAGAGGCGCCTTGCTCAAAGCCGCACCCCCTTCCTGGTGAGCAGGTTGAATCCAATGACTGGTTGATGCACAGGTACAATGACCCAGCCCCCTCACCTCAGGAGAGGGTGCTAAGCAGCCATCCCAATCCAGGGGGGGGTCCAGCAGGGCTGGCTAAGTCCTGTGGTGACTGTGTCACAGCCCAACTTCCTTCTCTAATCAATGCTACTTCCAATCCTTCTCCCTGAGGTGCTGATCCAAAGAGATCTGCCCAGTAAACTTCATGCAAGCTAATCTCCAGCTCAGAGTTTGCGGTGGTCACACCAGCAAAGTGGCCTTTTCTGACCCTTCATTCTTGTGTACTACCTCTCTAATTTCAATGTTATAAACTTCCTCTTGGTGCTTTCCTTTACTTTAGACATCATACTATAGTTCTTTTCCTGTCTTCTTGATCAGAATCTTATTCTTGCATCTTTAATGCATGTGAATCCCAAAGTTAGTTCTCAGTTCTGTGCTATACTCTCTCACTTGGAAATACGCTCTATTCTCTTAGTCAGTTCAGGCTGCTATAGCGAAATACGACAGACTGGCTTAAACAGCAAACATTTATTTCTCATAGTTACTGAGGCTGGGAGGTCCAAGATCAAGGTGCCAGCAAATGTGGTGTCTGGTGAAAGCCACTTCCTGGTTCGCAGATGGCTTTCTTGCTGTGTCCTCACACGGCAGAGAGAGGGCTCTGATTCTTCCTTTCCTAATAAGGGCCCAAATCCCATCAGGGGATCCCTCTCATGAGTTCATCTAACTCTTAATTATCTCTCAAAGTCCTTACCTCCAAATACAGTCACGTTGGGGGGTTGGGCTTCAATATAAGACTTTGGTTGGGGGAAGGGGACACAAACAATCAGCCCATAGCATCTATTATCAAAACTTTAATCTCTATAGAGATCATCATCAAATTTTTTGTTTAATCCTAACTTCCCATCTGAGGTCAGTTCCCCCATGTTCCTGGACATTTCTATTTAAATATATCATTGCTACAAAAAATTTTTTAAAAAGTATATTTAAAAACAAACTCAGCATCTTTCCCCCTAATCTGCAGCCTCCTCTGAACCTGCACCTGGCACCACTCTCCTGCCAGACTTAAAATACTGGAGGAATTCTTCACCAGTGGTTTCGAGTTCTTTTCCATCGCAACACATGCAGGAAATAACATCTTTCCACTGTAACAGTAGTTCAGCACAGCAGTAATTCTCAGTGGGGCACAAATCAGAAGCTTGAAGAGGGACTAGATATATAGTTTAACGAAATATAGTGATCCTTACGTACGCATCCCCTCCCAGCTTTCCAGCCTCTGTGCTTTTGTTCATTCCTTTAGTCTCCCAAAATGTTATTTGCCTCCACTGAATTTCTGAAGCACTTATTATCTACATTAATTTATTGTTCTCTACTTTCAACCAGCCTTCCTTTCTTCCCTCCTAGGCTACCTGCATGCCTCCTTTATTTCAAATAAGAAAGCATCCTTTAAGTGAGCTTCTAGGCTTTTGGAATTCCCCATGATTGGGATCCAGCAGATGCTCAAAGTGAGCTTCTTATGGATGACACTGTACCTTACATAAATCATTGAACCCAAGACATCGCTTTCTTTACTACTAACACGGTGTTGAAATAGGGGGCACCTGGGTGGCTTAGTCGGTCAGGCGTCAGACTCTTGATCTTGGCTTACATCATGATCTCGGAGTCATGACATCAGGCCCTGTGTTGGACTTCACACTGGGTGGGAAGCCTGCTCAAGATTCTCTCTCTCCCTCTCCCCCTCCCCTACCTCTCTCTTTCTTGCTCTAAAAAAATAAAAATATCTCTAGCTCATCTCCCAGATCTACATTCTAAAATTCCCTGAGTGATGCTTTACCACTTAATTTTTCTTCCTCCCTTCTACTTCTGAGATGGTCCTCTCGCTCATGTCTACAGACTTGACCCCTGGCCCAGAATTTGTCATGATCAGACCCTCTAGACACCCAATTCTGCTAACATTCTCCACCAGTCTACTTTGGAGCCTCTCTAGGCATGTTCTTCAGGCAGAAATTCAGCAATATAAAAATACCACATTATCAACTTTTAGTTATTAAAAAAACAAAACTTACCAAATAATAAAGAAATGAGAGGTTGGTTGCAGCTGCACTTTTCACTCTACTGTCCTTTTTTTCAAACATTTTTAAGGTCTCTACAGCCTAGGAATGAAATATCTGGAAGTTACTATCATTGTAATATGACAGTATTCAGGCTTAAGGTTGGGGGTAAAGATCAGTGTATCTAGAGTATAAGGCCAGGGAAAGACACAAAGGGGGTGAATGAATATGTTTAAGAAACAGATGACAAGATGAGAATTTCATTTGAGAATTAAAATTTATAAAAAAGAATTTAAAAAACCCTAAAAATACAATAACTAAGAACGGAAGAGATAGTTTTAACAGCAGATTAGATAAAGCTGGAGACGGTGGTAAATATCAGGCCACGTGAGTCTTATGACAGCTTAGTTTCTATCTTGCATAAGGGGGTGTAAGTGAGGTTTTACCTAAGAGACACAATCAAAAATTTGCTCTTTATAATATAATTCTAGAATTTCTTCTTCTGGCTATTGGAGACCAGCCTATAGAACACCATTCTACAGAGAACAATCAAAGTTATATTAAAATATTACAAATATCTTTTGAAGGCACCAGAGAACTACTGAGGCAACAGAATCTGAATGTTAAGATCCCAGAAAATGTTCAGACTAAATAAGCAAAACAAAAGAAGAGGCTAAGGATAGGTCTCAGGAAAGAACATAAGAGACATAAGGGAACGCAGTGAAAAGGTCTAATAGAAATGTAACTGGAGTTCCAGAAAGGGAAGAAAGACTAACGGTCAAGAATTTTCCAAAACTGATGACCGAAACTAATTCTGGAAGTATTACAAAAAATTATCTTAAGTAGATCCAAATATAATTATATTTTCCAGCCATGAGAAATGAAAGTGCATTTTTAACCTCTTGGCCAGTCTGAGACAATCCTAACCAAACAGGATATTTGGAATGGTCAAACACCTTGCATGAAAGGTGAGTACTCAACCTAGAAACGCCTGAGAAATAACAGAAAAAAAAGTGGAGGAGGGCAATGGGTTTTCCTTCCTTCTTTCAAAATATATTTACTGAATAAAAAAATGCTTGGCTTCTTGGCACCTTCTGCCCTTAGAGAGTTGAGTCCAACCAAAATCCTACTTTAGCTTTTATGATGGTCAAGAGCTGCTAATATTGAAAATATCTGACAAATCTGTGTCATGCAAGTGTTTGACCTCACACGAGGGACCTCAAATGAAGTACCATTAAATGTACTGACTCAATTTTTTTTTAAGGATAAAAGATTTTAAAATACTACATTCTACGTATATTGGTTATAATATAGGTAATAATTCTTTTCAAGGGTTTTTGATTATTTTAAAGAAAACCACTGGAGGTTTCTAGGCTAGTAGTTCATAATTCCACAAAGTAAACCCTGGAAGAAAAAAAGACCCCAACATCATGTGCTCACTTTCGAGATTCTCTTTCTCACTTACTTTCTTGGAAGGATCTTTGACAGAATTGCCAAGAAGTTCCTAAAGTACACCTCAGAAATTATTGCTACTTGCATTGTTCATCCTGTAGAAGTTATCTCATTGACTCTTTACACAACCTCCATAGCTATTAATGTAAAAGTCACTGCTACTTTGAATCTCTAAGTTTTATAAGCTGTGTTTCACTTTGAATAAGAATTGCCAGGTTTTAATCTTTAACTTTAGAGTGTGTCACAATAAATGTATGTGTTAATTTAAAATATAAGGCATATGAATAGGTATAACTCACCTATCTATTAAATTCTCTGAAGTAAAGTGCAGAGGGAAAGAAATTGTTTTCTGATATTTGTGACATCCAAAAAGCAGATTAGCAAAAGCAAACTAACAATGACAATAATTTAAAAAAAACCAGACTGCTATATAGTAGTTTACATCATTCCTTTTAGAAACAACTATTCATATTATAGTCAAGAAAATGTCTTAGATTTTTAAATTTTCATCTTTGTTAACTTGTGGCTCATTATTAACAAGATTTTTAAGACTACATATAACACCAAATTTTTCTCCCCCCAAAAGGTTACTATGAATTCAAACAATATATAAAAAACAACACAATCCTAAGCCACAACTTAAGAGGAATAACAGAAGTATTTTGAACTTTACAACATTCATTTAAAGATTTATTTATTTATTTATTTATTTGAGAGAGAGAGAGCGTGCGTGCATGAGAGCATGAGTGGGGGCAGGGGCAGAGGAAGAAGGAGAGAGAAAAAATCCTCAAGCAGACTCTCCGCTGGGTGTGGAGACAGAGATCATGACCTGAGTCAAACCCAAAAGTCGGCCACCCAACCGAGTGAGCCATCCAACTGCCCCAAAACTTTACAATGTTCATTAAAAAATATCTGAGAGAATAAAAACATATTTCATATTTTCAATTTCTAAACTATAAATTACTCTAAAAAATCTATACAATTATTCTAATAAAAGGAATATTCCCAGGATATCTAGTTTTGAAATGGCTGTTTTCATAACTGTTCTTTATATGTTCGATGAATGCATAGCCAATATTTGTTTTTAAAAATAAAATACTATACATCAATTCATTTACAAGTGAAACTGATAAGAGTACACCTAATAAAATTAAATTTAATTATAAAAAGCAAAACAAATAATGAAAATAAATGTTGTTAGTTTGGGTTGTGTTTCTTTTTTCCGCCCACAAAAGATTAGGAAAATAGATATATCTCCATTTTGGGTTTCTTTCCTGACTGATGCCATCTACCTGCCTACTGGTTTCAGGATTCCACTGCATCTGTCCATACATTATCACTGGCCTTCAGACCAACCTACTTCATTTCATCCATCTTTGCTTTTTAGTGGATTCCTTCTCTATTACAAAGGTGACTACCAAACAGCACCATCATCACAAAGAACCACACTCTGAGATTTCAGCATCTTAGCTATAGAATTATAACCTCATATAAGAAGGTGTACATTTTTCTCTTATTTTGAATTGTAAATAAAGTTCTTATCAAATGATCATTATGTCAACGCAAACCCTTTTAACCTAACAGTGTTCCTTTCAACTAAGTTTGTATTATACCCACCCTCATCATACTTACAATATACAAATAAAAGAAACACAAAGTCAAAGCAGCAATGTTGAGAAGAAAGCAGAAATTAAATTTTTGAAACATAGGTAAACTAATTAAAATCTTGCAAATGGAACATAAGATATTTTAAAGGAGGATAGCTAGGAAAGCAGCAAACGATGTCATTTGGGTTAAATGAATTTTAAAATGAAAAAATTAGAGTTTATCCTTTAACGGACAGTTTTAAAACATAAATGGTAATACATTATTAAATATTTCTAAAAAGACCATTTAAAAATAAAGTATCAAGAGAAAACTGGCAAACACTGTTTTCTCTATTTTGTCACCTATAACAGTACTTGTCACACACATAAAAATTATTTTTTTGGTGCGTAGATGACTTTGGCAAGATTAAATAAAGACGAATTTGTCTGACTTCACTTCCACTGGAAAAGCATTATTAACACAGAGAGTTATCACTGGCATTTTTAATGACAATGAGTGTGACGATCAAATTACACAACACACATAAAGGTACTTTGAAAGTCTTTTTGGTGCTTTACAAATGCAAAAAAAAGGTTAAGCATACTAAATGCACATATACAATAGAACCAGTCCATGGGACTGCATTATATTAATCATATAATGATTGTATGAACCCTGTGGCTACATCTCTCCCCTCCTCTAGAAAGGAGTTTGTCATTTATGTTGTCTCCTAGACAAAAGGAAGGCTCTTAGGTAGGAAGAAAAACTGAAAACACAGGCTTGGGATAGGATGCAGGAAAGATACTGCGGTTTTCTCTGGCCCTACCTCTCTGGGTCTAAAATTGGGAGGAGCTGAGTTTTCTAGTTGTGGGCACAGGACACTAATCATTGGTTTTATGAACCAGGATATCAAGTTTCATTCTGTTTATTCTCTTCTGTTATTGCCACCCCCATCCTTCCTTTTTAAAGCTGTCTATTCCTCTAGGTCTTGTCACAACTAGGTCTCATTTGAGAGAGACTGCTGAAGGTGGGTATCCATTCCATCTTGACCTAAGGTACCAAGGTAGCAGTGGTACCAGCAAGAGATCCTGGAGGATTATGAAACTGTGTTTAGCAATGGGACCCTTTTATGCCCAATGCAATGTTAATGAGTAAACCAAATATACAAAACAGGCAACAGGAAAGCTGCTCTGGTGAGAACAGTAGATGGAAGCATCAGGCTACTAGCTGGCCTCCTGGCCTTCCCTAATTCTAAAATACCTTAGCGCTTTAGGGAACAGTTTGAAAACTCCTAGAGGAAAGTTAATCTCTGGACTAGACTATGGTTTAGTAATTTAGGAACCATGCTTTACATGGAAGGTATTTGCATGGGGACAAACAGGACAAACAGGTCAAAATTAAAGTAATACTGTATTATCGGAAATGATGTTAAGACAAGTAAAAATATTACTAAACTTCAGAATAATCACAGATAACAATATTCTGGAAAAAGTTTCGCAAGATTATTTTTTTCACCAGTTAACATATAAAAGTTCATCTAAAACTTTTAAAAACTTACTTGGTTGAAGTCCTTTTGTCTCAAGTATGTAATTGCTTTGTTTATTTCCAGATCATTTGCTAACTCTACATATTGAGAAGCTTTCACAACTTCAACACACCTATAATGCAAAGCATAAAAAAAGTTACTTTATTTTGTTTTGGCAAATTTATGTTGTTGGTGGGTTCCTTATGACTTTTCAAAGCAATGTTAAAGTGCCCCTTGTGCTAAGGCTCAGCACCTGATTTCTTCCAAAGCATGCAGTAAGTTATTGAATTCTAGTTCTACACTAATCTTCTTATCTAACTTTCCTTTAGTTTATTGTCACTTCTAATTATTTACAGTATCTTAAATAAAATTGAATTGATATATATAGTCTCATTTTTTAATTAACCACTAAAACAATTTCAATTTTTAACAGGTAAAAATATTTCTATATATTTTTTCATCTTAAATGTTCTGATGGTGAAAAAAATTCTAAAGAACTTGTAGAATATGCTTAAGTTTTATGTCCAACTTCAACGGACTATCATAGATCTGAGATCACACATCTAGAAAACTGTCAAGGAAGAATTTGAACACGATTTTTATTGATACCAAAATCCACCACACCAAGACTGTTCTTCAAATTGAGGTCAACTGAAATCAGTTTAGTTGATCATGACCCTTATTTAAAAAAACAGAACATGTAAAATACCAAAGGGCATCACACATAAGGACAAGGACTGTTCCATACAACTTTTTTCAGTAAACAATATAAAATAAATTTCTTACCGGGGTTCTGGTTCAAAAATATTTCAAATCCAATGGCACGGACAAAGAATTTTTTAAAAGATTTATTTATTTATTTATTTGAAAGAGAGAGAAACCATGAACATGGAGGGGTAGGGGGAGAGGGAGAGAGAATCTCAAGAAGACTCCCCACTGAGTGTGGAGTCGATGCGGGGCTCAATCTCACTACCCTGAGATCATGACCTGAGCTGAAATCAAGAGTCAGATGCTTAACTGACTGAGCCACTCAGGCACTCCTGGCTTGGACAAATAATTTTAAAACATTATAGCAGAAGATTCCTTTCTTCAGATAGAATCTTTTATTTTATTCTCTACTTACCAAAGAGCCTCTCTGCTTGCAGTGGGGATAGAGGATGTGAAGCCTTGCCTGCACAGTACCCCTTTGAATGGCCCTCTGTCCCCAGCCCCACCCCAACAAAGTAGCCTATAAACATTAGAGACTGCAAGGGCTCCAAGAGAATGATCTGGAAACCACCGACACACCAATGCATTCAGCAAACATTTGTTGAATGTCTACTAGATGTCAGACATTATTATTTGGTACAGGGGCTAAAACGATAAAATATGGTTCATGCCTTTACAGGGGAAGCAGACCAGTAAAGTAAGTTCTGTGTAAGAGCTATTATAAAGGAATACAAGAATGCAGAGGTAGAAACTCTAAACCAGACTGGGGAAAGGTATTCCAGAGATATCTGCCACTCAGTTTGAATCTCAACTTTTTATTACTTATAAGAGACATACCTTAAATTAAGAATATAGAATCATCAAAACTAAAGTGAAAAAAAGAAATACCACTAAGGAAAAGAAAGCAGACAATGCAAACTTTAAGGCAAGAGACATTATGAGAAGTAATAAAGGACACTGCTTAATGAAAAAGGGCTTATTAATCCACCAGGGATATACCCTTATTCTAAATCTTCAGGCACCCAATAACCTAACTTCAAAATAATATAAAACAAAAGTTAATAAACCTAAAGAAATGCAGAAATCTACAACTATGGTAAAAAACTTTTTTTTTAAAAAAAGATTTTATTTATTTATTTGACAGAGAGACAGCCAGCGAGACAATGAACACAGTCAGGGGGAGTGGGAGAGGAAGAAGCAGGCTACCAGTGGAGGAGCCTGATGTGGGGCTCAATCCCAGATCGCCGGGATCACGCCCTGAGCTGAAGGCAGACGCTTAACGACTGAGCCACCCAGGCGCCCCTATAGTAAAAAACTTTTAACATACCTCTCTCAATAGCTAAAAGAATAAGCAAACAAAAATCATTAAGGATAAAATGACAGATTCCTTAAAAAATACACCTTATCAAAAGTGACACAAGAAGAAAATCAGAAGTCTTGTATTTATTAAAACTCTTCTTATAAAGAAAACCTCAAATGCAGATGATTTTACTAGTGAATTCCTCCAACTGTTTAATAAAAAAATAATACCAATCCCATAAACTCCTTCAGAGGGTGGGAATATATCTGAACTTGTGGTATAAAGTCAGCTTACCCTTGTTAACAAAGTCAAAGACATTATTTTTTAAATTTTCAAACTTCAAGGGCACCTGCATGGCTCAGTCAGTCTCCCTCTCTCTCCCTCTGCCCCCCCGCCCCCACTGACACTGGCTTTCTCTCTCTCTCTCTTCTCCTCAAATAATAAATTCTTAAAATTATAAAGTTCACCCTTCTCATTAATATGGATGCAAAAATCCTCAGCTAAAGATTAGTAAGTCAAATCTAGTGATATTTTTAAAGTATAATAAATCACAATCAAGTAGAGTTCATTCCAGATAATTTAACATTCAAAAATCAATCTTACAATTATTTGATAGATGGATTTTCATAAAAACTCTTAGCTAACCAGAAACAAAAGGAAACATTCTTTAATATGATAAAGAGTATCTACGAGAATCCTATAGCAAGCATCATATTTAATGGCACGTTGTGGAAAGCTTTGCCCCATGAGATCAGGAACAAACAAAAATGATTCTATCACCACTTCTATTCAGCACTGAACTGCACATCAAAGCCAGTGCAATGAAGCAAGGAAACAAAAAGAAGCATAAAGATTGAGCAGAAAGAAAGAAAACTGTCATTATCTGTAGATGGCATAAATGTGTATGTAGATAACCCCAAAACATCTAGAGATGACTATCTGAATTCATAAGTAAATGTATTCAGGTCAGTGGATAAAGATCAATATCTAAAATTCAACTATATATCTACATACTAGAAAAGCGCAAGTAGAAAATGAAAATTTAAAACTATGCCCTACACCATCAAAAACATTAAACATGTAGGAATAAATGTAACAAAAGACATGCTGATCTCTGGACTTAAAACTAAAAAGTATTTGAAAGAAATTACGGAGACCTAAATGGAGGAATGTATTGTACTTACAGATTTGAAAAGTAAACATTTTAAAGATGTTCTCTCCAGCCTGATCTATAGATTTGAATGAAATTCCAATTAATTTCCCAGTAGGTCAAGAGAAATGGAAGACAAGCCACAGACTAGGAGAAAATATTTGAAAAACAATGCCCAGACTTTCACTAAGCTACTGCAGCACGGTACTGCTGTCCCTCTGTCCATCTTGTTTGGCCAAGTGGCCTGCAGGGACCAAAAATTGACGCTAGCCCCTAATGCAAGTGCATGTCCCAGACAGCAGCCTGCAGAGCCCAAGCAAATCTAAGTTCCTGATATGATTTCCCCCAAAGCTCTTGTGATCAACATTCTCCTCCACCTCCCAGGGCCTTTCCCTTGTGTACCCTACACAAGACCCCCATGGAGCTTTCCCAAGCTCCTTCTCTTTTTGGTTTGAATTGACCAATCTGGCCTTATCCCATGAGCCCCAAAACATTTCACCCACGGACCCTAAGAAGGCATGTGCCCCAGGTCCTGCCTCTCTCTCTGCCTGTACCCTGTCTTGTCTTCCCTGTGTGGTGCCTCCAATTGTGCTGTGTACTTCCTCCAGGACCTGTGAGTAATAAACTTCTCTATCTCAATTTCTCATGGTCAAGAATAATATTCCATTGTACGGCTATACCACTACACAGCAATGAAAATGAACAAACCAGAGCTATACGCAACAACACTGACAGCTGCAAAAGAGAGTAAAAGACACCACACACGAAACAATATGCATAGAATGAGTCCATCTATGTGATGTTTAAAAAAAGTAAAACTATAATTTAGGGATGCCTGGTTAGGTGGTTAAAGTCTGTAGAAAAGCTAGGAAGTGATTACCATAGAAGTCAAGATATCCATCACACTTCAGAGTGGGAGGGACAGTGTCTGGGATGGGCACAGCAGAACTTCTAAGGTGCTGACTATGTTCTATTCTTTAAATGTTATAAATCTATATAGGGGTTACATGGGTGTTTGCTTTGTGATAAATCATTGAGGTGGTATTACTGTTTTATACAATTCTTATGTGCTTTATATTTAGCCACAAAAAGATTAAAAATAATTTTAACCCTATACAAATGAGTTAACAAAAATATAGTAAGAATGACAGAATAATTTGTGATGAAAAATCCAAATAATGCCAGGGCTGACTTTTTCCTTTTGGTTTTCAATACATAGTTGTATTACACTATATGAGTTTTCAAATCTGGCTGCACATCAGAACCACATGGAAACAATGAAAAAATATAGATTCTTCCGTTCCATCTAACACCTACTGACTATCTACTTTCAACAAGTTCCTAGGTTAGCGGCAGTTGAGAAGTACTGGCATAGCACAGGGCAATGGTTCTGTACGTTGGGTATAGATAATGGGACCCTGTATGGGGCTTTAAAAAATGCTCATGCCTGAGCCCAAACCCCAGAAATTCTGACCTAAATAGTCACAGTTCTGCCTGGACACTGGGATTTTTAAAAATTCCCTGATGATTTTACTATGCAGCCAAGGGTGATAATCACTGGTAAAGAGTTACAGAATGTTATACATGAGAATAATGCTGGGGGAGGTTGAAAAAATACAAACGCTTGCTCTCTACCTTGAACCCTAACTCAGATATATTGGAGGTGGGGGAGGGTGAGGGGGAAAACTAGTCATTGTTCTTTTAATAAGCTCACAGTATAATTCCAACGCATACATTGTTTAAAAGTCACTGGCACAGTAAATATTCTGACCTTAACTATGTATTTGTCCTTAGTGAAGCCAATACAGTTTTTACCACTCATTTCTCTCAGCTATAAAAAGGCAATGATTTCATGCCTATCTCATTGAGATAAAGTATATAACAGCATTAATCAATAATCCAAAGTAGCTGTGCTCAATAAATTGAAGGTGAAATAAAAAAAATTTTGCCACAATTTAGGTTGTGAATGACACCATACCAGGCCTCAGCTATACACTCATTGAAAACTGCCCCAGAGAGAAGGAAACAAAATTAATGACCCTCTCCTTAGTAAAAATATATAAAATTTCTGGCTTTATAATTAACTTACTAGTAATATTAGTCAGATTTGAGAGCTAAATATTGGCATATTCCAGATTTCAAACAGGCTAAAATATTTAACACTGAACAAGACTAGCAACCACTTTTTAAAAATAGTCCCATTAATACCATTTTAAAAAACTTTTTTAAAAAATGTGAATCAGCCTCAAAAAGCTAGGTCTGAGCGAATAGAAAAATAATAGTGTTTAAAATTCAAAACTGCTTCATTTTACTGATTTAAAAAAATCATATACATATATACATAGAACTGCCAGTAGGTCTAAGTGAAACAGAAGACTCTATTATCGATTTGTCTTGATGAAGTCATTTAAATATTATGAAATGGAACAGAAATCAGGTAGGCTTAGTTTAAATGTTTTTTGTTTGTTTAATTTCAAGTCCTAAACATTCTCTAGGGGCACCTGGGTGGCTCAATCGTGAAGCGTCTGCCTTCGGCTCAGGGTGTGATCCCGGCATTCTGGGATCGAGCCCCGCATCGGGCTCCTCTGCTGGGAGCCTGCTTCTTCCTCTCCCACGCCCCCTGCTTGTGTTCCCTCTCTCGCTGGCTGTCTCTCTTTATGTCAAATAAATAAAATAAAAATCTTAAAAAATAAATAAACATTCTCTAAACATTGAACAGATGTTATTTATATCTTATAAAGCAATCTTCTTTAATATTCTACAAAGAACAAGACATATGAAGAAATCAGACTTGGAGAAAGTATGACACCTTTAAGTAACCATTATGGAATGATCTCCTATAGATAAAGTATTTTCTAACCCCAGTCAGAAGCTCTGATGTTGACTCTAAAGATCACTGTCCTCCATTTAAAATATACATACATATATATATATATACAGATATATACAAATGTACATAGTTTCTGTATGTATATAACCACGTAAAATGTACACATATATGCATGTTTGTTCATATGCAATACACATATATACTGCAGTTTCTGAAATATATTATGTAAGCTTTCTGAATATCAAACCTCTTTCTTCAAAGTTATTAGAAACATGGGCTTTCACGTATCCTGAGATGTGGTAAATTTTTTAAAAAAACCTGCCTAGTTAACATATAAGGAAATAAGACTTACTACATTTTAGGTTACAAATGAAATCTTAAAAATGCCCATGAATTATAACATAGTTATGATATCACTATGCATATCGCTATGCACATCACTATGCTCTTTGGCAAAAACTAATATTTATACTGGGTAACATTAAAAATACTGAGTTGGAGGAGTGATGTCAGCAAAATGGCGGTATAGGAATTCCTAGTACCTGTACCCTCCCCAAAAGATCAATTTTAAGGACTATCCACGCATGAAAATACTTTCACAAGAACTAAGGATTCTAGGTGAGGGATTATAGTACCTGCGTGAGGATTAGATATAAGACATTAATGAGGACAGATAGATTCACAGACCCCCTTTATCTTTCCTCTGAGCCCAGACAGCTCAGCATGGAGAGAGAAAGCCTCTCTCTAAGAGAAACTGAGTAAAGTAAGTGTCTGACTTCACTGCAGACTCCAGGCCAGCCCACCCTAGCACCAGGCTGACTCTCAATGCCCTCGCTGGCTCCCTAGCAGGCTCCTATGAACCCAGGCTCCTGTCCACCCTGGTACCTGTGGGATTCTACATCCTCAGGTGGCTCCTAAGCATCAGGCTCCACAGATAGTACCTGTGAACCAAGGCCACCAGCTCACTCCAAGGCCTGCTGGCTCCAGTGGCCACAGGTGGCTCCTGCAAACCCAGGTCCATACAACCTCCAGGTTCCCAGCAAGCTCCCATGAACCCAGGCTCCTGACACATCCCAGCATCAGCCAGCTCCAAGGCAGCAACTTTGGCCCTCTAATCCCAATCAGCCCCTACAAAAAAGATAGGATGACTAGGCCCAGAGACAGGATGACTACTGTATACCCAAGTATTTGACCCACTTCAGCACCAGGCTAGCTACTATAGCCCCAAATCCCAAGTACCAAGTCAGCCCCCAGGTTCAAGGGAAGCTCCCATGGACCCAGGTTCTTGGTCCACCCAAGTACCATAATGACCCCCGCAAATCCAACCTCCATGGCATCCCCTGAAGGCTCCAGGATACAAGCCAACTCCTGTAGCCCCAGACTCCAGGTTGACTCTCACAAAATCAGGCTCCCAGCCTGTCTTAGTACCAGACCAGCCTCTGTGGACCCAGATGCTAGGCCCACGCCAGTGGGCCCCAATGCCTGGTTGGTGCCTGGAAACCTAGGATCCAGATCTGCCCACACAGACCAAGGTCCCAAGCTCATCACCACAGATTCAAGTACCAAGCATACCCCAGTGAACCTAGGCTTCAGGTCCACCCTGTGGCCTAGGTGCCAGACTAGTCCCCGTGTGCTCAAGCACTAGGCCTGCCCAGCTACCAACCCAAGCACCAGACCTGTCCACTTGAGTATTCCACCAGATGGTCCACCCAGAATCTGTGGACAGGCTGACTGGTGAAGGGCTTTGCCTCATAAAGCCAGTCTGTAAATGCTGGAAGAGGTGCCTACTTCCTCAAATATACAGATACCAACACAAGGACACAAGGACCGTGAATAATCAATAAAATATATAATCACCAAAGGAAACTAATGAAATTCTAATGACTGACTCTAAAAAAATGGAAATCTATGAATTGTCTGACAAAGAATTTAGAATAATCCTCTTTAAAAAGTTTAGTCGACTTTAAGAAAATAGACAACTAAATGAAATTAGGAAAACAAAAAATACCCCAAGGAACTAAAAAAAGAAGAACTAGGTTCAAAATTAGTAGAAAGAAAGAAGTAAAGATCAGAGCAGAAATACATGAAAGAGACTAGAAAAACAATAGAAAAGATCAATAAAACTAAGAGCTTATTTTTTTTAAGAGAAAAAAATGACAAATCTTTACCTGGACTACCTAAGGAAAAAAGAAAGAAAATGCAAATAAATAAATTCAGATACGGAAACTGGAGAACTAGAAGAAAACAGGTGAAAAGTTCCTTGACATGGATCTTGGCACTGATTTTTTTCATACGACACCTAAAGCCAAACCAGCAAAATAAAAAATAAACAAGTGGGACTACAACAAGCTAACAAGCTTCTGCACAGCAAAAGAAACTACAAAAAAAAAAAAAAAAAAAGAGAGAGAGAAAGAGAAAGAAAGAAAGAAAGAAAGAAAGAAAGAAAGAAAGAAAGAAAGAAAGAAAAAAATGAAAAGATAACTACAGAATGGGAGAAAATATTTGCAATTCATATATGGACATATCTAGGAAATACTGTCGGTTCAGTTCCAGACTGCTGCAATAAAGTGAATACTGAAATAAAGCAAGTCTAGTGAATTTTTGGTTTCCTAGTGCATATAAAAGTTCTTTACACTATACTGTAGTCTATGAAGTGTGAAACAGCCTTATGTCTAAAAAACAATGTATGTAACTTAATTTAAAAATACTTTGTTGCTCTAATGAAGCATCAAACTTTACATCGGAATCTGGGGATGTACTGTATGGTGATTAACACAATATAATAAAATAAAATTAAAAAAAAAATAAAATAAAAAAAAAATACTTTGTTGCTAAAAAATGCTAATCGTCATCTGAGCTTTCAGCAGGTTGTAATCACTGGTCACAGATCACCATAATGAATATAATAATAATGTAGGACTTCCAGGGAAGATAGTAAAGTAGGAAGACCCTAGGTTCTTATCATCCCATGCATACATAACACCCTATCAGTGTAAATAACCCAGAAAACTCAGAATGTGTTACAAAGGGACAGAAATCCCTGGGGAACTCCTCCAGGAATAAAGGAACTCGCAGGTGCTATTTTCCTCCCTTGCCCCTCAGCATAAACACATGTCCACCTATGGGACTTTCTATTTAATTTGCCAACACTGCTGCCCCCATCGTCGCATGTTGTGCTTCTTCCAATCCACCCCTCCATATAGCCTGCCTTAGTCTGGACACATGAGGATCTCTCCGGCAGAGGACCTGCAGCACACAAAGCTTGACAGTACTGCAGCCCTACTGCCCCACGCTGTCTTTCAGCAGATCTGCCCTTTCCAACACACTCTTGGCCAGAGCCCATATAGGGCAGTGCCACAGGCCTGGCAGTGTGCAAGCAGCCCCTAGAGTGGCCAACATCACTCCAAAGTGACTCCTGTCCTGGAGAGAGGGAAACACAACCATACCAGTGAGATGGAGCGCCCAGCAGTGGGTTGGAGGCAGACAACTGGTCTGACCACAGGCCCTGCAAACCAACGGAAGCTTCTCAGGGGACGATACAGGGAAAGCACCTGTAGTTTGGTGCTACTGACTCAACTGAAGCCCAAGGCATCTGCAGACGGGCCCACTAAACCACAGGGACAAAAACTGTCCACAACATAAAGAGAACCCCTGCAGATGACTGGACTGAAGGAAAAAGCAGCTCAGCCACAACAGCAGGGTGCACACATTACACACAGGAGAAATCTCTGAAGTGCCAGGTTCTGGTGAACAGGGGATACTTCATGGAAAGGCTCTACAGACCTCTTCTTCATAAGGCCAGTACACCAAAGAGCAGGAGATGTAGCTGACTTTCCCTACACAGAGAAACAGACACTGAGAGTTAGATAAACTGAGGAGACAGAGAAGTAGGTCCCAAATAAAAGAACAGGGCAAAACCACAGCAAGAAATCTAAGAGATATGTAATACTCCTTCTAGAGAATTTAAAGTAATGATCATAAAGATACTCACCGGACTTAAGAGAAGAGTGGAGGACATAAGTGAGACCATAAACAATGAGATGAAAAATGACCAATCAGAGATGAGGAACACAGTAAATGAAATTAAAAATAAACTAGAAGGAATAAATAAAAGTCTAGAGGAAGCAGAAGAATGAAGCAGCAACCTGGAGGACAGAGTAATTGGAAGTAATCAAGTTGAGAAGATGACAGATAAAGACTTATGTAAAATGAGAATAGACTTAAGGAATTCAATGACACCATCAAATGTAATAACACTGGCATTATAAGGATCCCAAAAGGACTAGAGAGAGAAAAGGGGGCAGAAATTTATTTAAAGAAATAATGGCTGAAAACTTCCTGAATTTGGGGAAGGAAACAGAAATTCAGACCCAGGAGGCACAAAGGTTCACCAACAAAATCAATCCAAGGAGGTCCACACCAAGGTATGTAATAATTAAAAATGGCAAAAAGTACTAACAGAAAAAAATTAAAAGCAGCAAGAGAAAAGAAGACAGTTACATACAATGGAAAGCCTGTAAGGCTATTAGCTGATTTTTCAACAGAAACTTGACAGGCCAGAAGAGAATGGCATGATACATTCAAAGTGCTGAAAGGGAAAAATCTGCAGACAAGAATACTCTATCCATCAAGGTTATCAATCAGAACAGGAGAGATAAAGAGTTTCCCAAAAAAACAAAAGTTAAAGGAATTCATGACCACTAACCAGCCCTACAAGAAATGTAAAAGGGCACTATTTGAGTGAAAAGACCATAAGCAAGAATAAGAAAAGTAGGAATCACAAAAGCAGTAAATATAAGTCTATCTGTAAATATCACTCAAGGGATTCAAAAAATAAAGGTATGTAAAGTATGACACCATATACCTAAAACATGGGGAGGAGAGGAGTAAAGAATGGGTTCCAACTTAAGCCACATCAACTTAACTTGTATTACTGTGTGCAGAAGAGGTTATACACAAACCTAATGGTAGCCACAAATCAAAAACCAGTAATAGATACACAGGAAATAAAGAGAAAGGAATCCAAGTATGTGACTAAAGAAAGCCAAGTAATCATGAGAGAAGAAAGCTCTGGAGAAAAACTCCAAAAACAAACATAAAACAAGTAACAAAATGGCAATAACTACATACATATCAATAATTACTTTGAATGTAAATAGACTAAACACTCCAATCAAAAGACAGCATGATGAAACAGATAAAAAAAACAAGATGTAAAAATAAGAGACTCATTTCAGACGTAAAGATACCTGCAGATCGAAAGTGATGTGATGGAAAAGCATTCAAAAGGATGTGAAAAGAAAGCCAGGTAGCAATACTTACATTGAACAAAACAGACTTTAAAACAAAGACTGTAGCAAGAGACAAAGGACACTACATAATCATTAAGGAGACAATCCAACAAAAAGATATAACAATTGTAAATATTTATGTACCCAACACTGGGGCACCTAAATACTTAAAGCAGTAATAACAAACATAAAGGAAGTAATTGATAGGTCAATGGACAGATCACCCAACGAGAAAATCAACAAGGAAATAAGAGCTTTGAATGACACCCTGGGTCAGATGGATTTAACAGATATGTTCAGAACATTCTATCCTAAAACAGCAAAATACACATTCATTTCAAGTGACATAGAACATTTTCCACAAGAGATCACATATTAGGCCACAAAGCTTCAAGAAATTCAAAAAGATCAAAGTCATTCCATGCATCTTGCTGACCACAGCACTCCGAGACTAGAAATCAACCACAAGAAAAAATCTGGAAAGACCACAAATATATGGAAGTTAAATGACATGCTACTAAAGAGTGGACGGGTCAATCAAGAAATCAAAGTGGTAATAAAAAAATACACAGAAACAAATAATAATGAAAATACAATGATCCAAAATCTTTGGGATGCAGCAAAAGTGGTTCTAAGAGGGAAGTTTATAGCAATATAGGCCTGTCTCAAGAAGCAAGAAAAAAACTCAAATAAACAACTTAACTTTACACCTAAAGAAGCTAGAAAAAGAAGAACAAACAAAACCCAGAACCAGTAGTAGGAAGAAAATAATAAAGATTAGAGCAGAAATAAATGAAACAGAAACCAAAAAACCCCAACAGAACAGTTCAAAGAAACCAGGAGCTGGCTCTTTGAAAAGATCAATAAAATTGATAAACCTCTAGTCAGACTCATAAAAAAAAAAGTACTCAAAATTAGAAATGAAAGAGGAGAAATAACAACTGACACCACAGAAATAAAAGGATTACAAGAGAATATTATGAAAAATTATATGCAAACATATTGGACAGCCTAGAAGAAATCAATAAATTTCCAGAAACATATAACCTCCCAAAACTGAATCACGAAGAAAAAGAAAAGTTGAACAGCCCAGAATCATATATATGGTTCCACTGATAAATTCTAAAACAATCCTTCTCAAATTCTCCAAAAAACTGAAGTGGGAAACTCTCAAACTCATTTTATGAGGCCAACATTACCCAATAAGCTAGGTAAGAACATTACAACAAAAGAAAACTACAGGCCAATATCCTGTATTTATATGCGAACATCCTCAACAAAATACGAGCAAACTGAACACATATTTATATGCGAACATCCTCAACAAAATACGAGCAAACTGAACACACATTTAAAGGATCATACACCACAATCAAGTGAGATTTAACCCTGGAATGCAAAAATGGTTCAATATATGCAAATCACTAACTGCGGTACATCACATCAATAGAATGAAAGATACAAAATCATGCAAATTTAACAACCATTCATGAGAAAAAGTCTCAACAAAAAGAAGACATGAATATTGGAGAAAAGGGTACCCTTGTGTACTGTAGGTGAAAAAGTAAACTGGTGCAGCCACTATGGAAAACAGTATGGAAATTCCTAAAAAATTAAAAAGATAACTACCGTAAGATCCAGCAATTCCACTTCTGGGTATACAGCCACAGGAAATGAAATCTCTAACTCAAAGAGATATTTGTACTCCACATTCATTATAGCATTATTCACAAAAACCAAGAAATGTAAACAATCTAAGTGTCCAGAACAGATGAATGGATAAAAAAAGGTGACAGACACAGACACACACGTGCACACACACAGAGGAATATTATTTAGCCATAAAACAAAGGAAATCCTCGGCCCTAAGGGGAAAATACAGAGCCATCGAAGCCTCACTCAAAGGAACAGAACAATCTAAAATGCAGTCTTTATATTTTCACCTTAAGAAGCTGGAGTTGGAACAGAAGAACAGGCCTAACCCACGCACGAGAAGGCAGCTGATCAAGATTAGAGCAGAGATCAATGAATTAGAAACCAGGAGCACAGTAAAGCAAGTCAACAGAACTAGAAGCTGGTTCTTTGAAGAATAAATAAGATCGATAAGCCACTGGCCAGACTTATTCCAAAGAATAGAGAAAGGACCCAAATTAATAAATTATGAATGAAAGGGGAGAGATCACGACCAACACCAATGAAATAGGAAGGATCGTTAGAAACTTTTATCAACAACTTTATGCCAATAAATTAAACAACCTGGAAGAAATGGATGCCTTCCTGGAAACCTATAAACTACCACGACTAAACAGGAAGAAATTGATTATTTAAACATACCGATTAATTACGAAGAGATTGAAGCAGTGATCAAAAACCACCCGAAAAGCAAGAGTCCAGGGTCTGACGGATTCCCCGGAGAATTCTACCAAACATTCAAAGAAGAAATAATACCTATTCTCCTGAAGCTGTTTCCAAAAATGGAAACAGAAGGAAAACTACCAAACTCATTCTATGAGGCCAGTATTACCTTGATCCCCAAACCAGGCAAAGACCCCATCAAAAAGGAGAATTATAGACCGATATCCCTGATGAATATGGATGCCAAAATTCTCAACAAGATCCTAGCTAATAGGATCCAACAGTACATTAAAAGGATTATCCATCATGACCAAGTCAGGTTCACCCCTGGGATGCAAGGGTGGTTCAATGTTCGCAAATCTATCAGTGTGATACATCATATCAACAAGAAAAGACTCAAGAACCATATGATCCTCTCAATTGATGCAGAAAAAGCATTTCACAAAATACAGCATCCTTTTCTGATTAAAACCGTTCAGAGTGTAGGGATAGAGGGTACATTCCTCAATTTCATAAAAGCCATCTATGAAAAGCCTACAGCGAATATCATTCTCAATGGGGAAAAGCTGAAAGCCTTTCCCTTAAGATCAGGAACACGACGAGGATGTCCACTCTTGCCACTATTATTCAACAGAGTACTAGAAGTCCTTGCAACAGTAATCAGACAACAAAAGGGATAAAAGGTATCCAAATTGGCAAAGAAGAAGTCAAAATGTCTCCCTTCGCAGATGACATGATACTCTATATGGAAACCCAAAAGAATCCACCCCCAAATTACTAGAACTTATAGAGCAATTCAGAAATGTGGCAGGATACAAAATCAAAGCTCAGAAATCAGTTGCATTTCTATACACGAATAATGAGACTGAAGAAAGAGAAATTAGGGAATCCATCCCATTTACAATAGCACCAAAAATCATACGTTATCTTGGAATTAACTTAACAAGAGATGTAAAGGATCTATATTGTAGAAACTACAAATCACTCTTGAAAGACACTGAAGATGACACAAAAAGATGGAAAAATATTCCATGCTCATGGATTGGAAGAATAAACAGTTAAAATGTCTATGCTACCCAGAGCAATCTACACTTTCAATTCCATCCCGATCAAAATACCAGTGACATTTTTCAAAGAACTGGAACAAACAGCCCTTAAATTTGTGTGGAACCAGAAAAGGCCCCAAATCAAGGAATTGTTGAAAAGGAAAAACAAAGCTGGGGGGCATCACATTGCCGGATTTCAAGCTATACTACAAAGCTGTGATCACAAAGACAGCATGGTACTGGCACAAAAACAGACACATAGACCAATGGAACAGAACAAAGAATCCAAAATGGACCCTCGGCTCTTTGGGCAACTAATCTTTGATAAAACAGGAAAAAACATCCAGTGGAAAAAAGACAGTCTCTTCAATAAATGGTGCTGGGAACATTGGACCGCTACGTGCAAAAGAATGAAACTTGGCCACTGTCTCACACCATACACAAAGATAAACTCCAAATGGATGAAAGACCTCGATGTGAGACAGGAATCCATCAAAATCATAGAGGAGAACATAGCCTGCAACCTCTTTGACATCGGCCACAGCAACTTTTTTCATGACACATCTCCAAAGGCAAGAGAAACAAAAGAAAAAATGAACTTGTGGGACTTCATCAAGATAAAGAGCTTCTGCACAGCCAAGGAAACAGTCAAAAAAACTAAGAGGCAGCCCACGGAATGGGAGAATATATTTGCAAAGGACACTACAGATAAAGGACTGGTATCCAAGATCTACAAAGAACTTCTCAAACTCAATACACGAGAAACAAATAAACAAATCANGGAAACACATAATCAAATCAAAAAATGGGCAGAAGATATGAACAGACACTTTTCCAATGAAGACATACAAATGGCTAACAGACACATGAAAAAATGTTCAAAATCTTTAGCCATCAGGGAAATTCAAATCAAAACCACATTGAGATACCACCTCACACCAGTTAGAATGGCAAAAATTGACAAGGCAGGAAACAACAAATGTTGGAGAGGATGTGGAGAAAGGGGATCCCTCCCACACTGTTGGTGGGAATGCAAGTTGGTACAGCCACTTTGGAAAACAGTGTGGTGGTCCCTCAAAAAGTTAAAAATAGAGCTACCCTATGACCCAGCAATGCGCTGGGTCCATATATACAATGGAATATTATTCAGCCATCAGAAAGAACGATTACCCAACATCTGCAGCAAAATGGATGGGAATGGAGGAGATTATGCTAAAGTGAAATAAGTCAAGCAGAGAAAGACAATTATCATATGGTTTCACTCATTTATGGAACATAAGGAATAGCAGGGAGATCAGTAAGAAAAGGAAGGGAAGAATGAAGGGGGGGAAACAGAAAGGGGAATAAACCTCAAGAGACTATGGACTTTGGGAAACAAACTGAGGGTTTTAGAGGGGAGGAGGGTGGGGAATTGGGCTACGCTGGTGATGGGTATTAAGGAGGGCACATATTGCATGGAGCACAGGGTGTTATATGCAAACAATGAATCATGGAACACTGCATCAAAAACTAATGTTGTACTGTGTGGTGACTAACATAACATAATAAAAAATTAAAACAAAAACAAAAACAAAGGAAATCCTGCCTTTTGAGACATGGATGGACTTCAAGGGCATTATGCTATGTGAAATAAGTCAGACAGAGAAAGACAAACACTGAATATTCTCACTCATATGTAGACCCTAAAATAAAAAGAGAGAGTAGAATGGTGATACCAGGGGTGGGAGGCAGGGGAGACAGGGAGATGTTGGTTAAAGGGCACAGATTTTCAGGAATAAGATAAATAAGTTTTGGGATGTAATACAAAATGCTAACTATAATTAACAATTCTGTATTATATACTTTCAAGTTGTTAAACAAGTAAATCTTAAATCTTACAAGCAGAATTTTAAAAAGGTAATTATGTGAGGGTGGAGGTGTAACTAACGTTACTGTGGTAACTGTTTTGTAATATATATATATATATATATATATATATATATATATATAGCAACCACCACTCTGTACACCTTAAATCTGCATATATTATATGTCAATAATGTTTCAATAAACCTGGAAAAAATACAGGGGAAAAATGCTGAGCTTGGATAAAACAATATGTGAGGGTAAATCTGGAACCTCAGTTAAAGAATGGGTCATCTCAGATGTCTTCTTTCATTATATCAGTATTCAAACCAAAAATCTCTTGAACTCTATCTTTAACAAAAACATGAATACATTCACTTTCATATTTCATGGTAGCTGTTTGTGAACATTTCTTAAGTGAACCTATCATTTTTTTTAAAAGATTTTATTTATTTATTTGACAGAGAGAGACAGAGAGAGACAGGCATTGAGAGAGGGAACACAAGCCAGGGGAGTGGAAGAGGAAGAAGCAGGCTCTTAGTGGAGGAGCCTGATATGGGGCTCGATCCCAGAACGCCAGGATCATGCCCTGAGCCGAAGGCAGACGCTTAACGACTGTGCCACCCGGGCGCCCCAAACCTATCATTTTTCTAATACAAGGCTATCATTTAACAAGAGAAACATATTCAAGTAGAAACATATACCTAGGTAAAAGTGAAATGATACATGAGTAGAACCATCTAGGCTGGCTTGATCTTCAGTCTCATATGACAAAAGAAATGCCTTTTGATAAGTTAAAGCATTAATTTAGTGGAAAATGTCAGTCAAACTGGTTGGTATTTGATAAATGTTCAGAATTTCACTCAACTGCTAGGTTGCAAAGACAAAATTATAATCATATTTTTGAAAAGGTAAAAACATTAAAAATTAATATGTATGCCTAGTAAACATTAAGAGAATTCAGGTTAGATTTAGTAATGGTAAAACAAATAACATATACTATTCAGCATAATTAAAGATAAACAGTTCATTTATTGTGAGGTGACTGGCCCCCAGATCAAGGAAATCTTTGGTTACAACCACAGTTTGGTGCCCACAAAAAGGGATACAGTGATTCTGTTGTACCATAACACTGGTCAAAACACAAGTGAAGTACTGTGTATACCTAAAGGGGCACATTTTAAGGGACTCATTTATAAACAAGGCAGGCAACTAGTCAGGTAGAAAACCAGTCATTCTAGAAAAACACACTATATCTGAAATGAGGAAAGAAACTGAACTGTTTATCTGAAAAAAGAAAAAAACTCTGAAGAAAGTCCTTCCATCACTATTGGCACTAACTGGCAAAACTTCTGATTCAAAACAGCAGCAGACATATGCATTTATCTCCCATTCCTATCTCCATGAGCAAATACAACTTCTGGAAGAATGAGAAAGTGCTGGCTTATAAAGCAGAGAAAAGGAAGCGACACTAAGAAAGCAACAGAGGAGAGAGCTTCCTGCACCCACTGAATCCAGTGAGACTGGGTTTCAGGGATGGCAAGTGAGGGGCTGAGCTGAGAAGGCAGCTGAATCAGGGTGCCTGCCTCCAGGGCTCTTATGGAATCACTGAGCACCACAACTGTGTGTGCAGCAAAGCCCACAGACTCCCCTTATCCAGACAACCAGAGACAATAAAAGTGCTCTTGTAAATATAAAATAAAAATGCATGAACACAATAATTAAATGGAAGGATTGGATGAGAAAGTAAAAAAGTTTCCCAGAAAGCAAAGCAAAGCTAGAGATGGAAAATAGAGAAAGAAAATGACAAGAAAGTCCCAAACCCAATTAATAGAAATTTATAAGTAGAGAAGGAGGAAGTAAATTATCAAGGAAATAATATAATACCATTTCCCCAAATTGAAAGAAAAAATAGAGTACAAATTGAGGGGTCTATTGAGTGCTTAGGGGGAAGACAAGAAAAAAGACAAACTTAAACATACCATTATGAAATTTCAGAATAACATACCTACAGAGGAAATTCTAAAAATCACCAGAAAGAAAACAAAGGTCACCTACAAATAACAAAGATGAGACTAGTATTAGACTTCTAATCTACAACAACGCTAGCTAACAATGAAGAAATGCTTTAAACTTCTAAAAGAAAGTTAAAAGAAAGTTACAACTTAGAATTTTAAGTTTTTTACCTCATAAAATAAATGACCAATCAGGAAGGAGAACAGAATTACATGTTTACAGACATGCACAGAAAGATCTTAAATGGGTTAATTAAGGATGAAATCAAGGAAAACATAAAGTGTTAAACAAACCAGGAGAGAAATGACAGTAATCCCCAAGATGACATTTAACACCAGGCCAAGACGGTAACCATCATATAGAAACTGAAGCAGAGAGAGAGATTTTGTAAGGGAGAACTCCAAGAAAAACCTGAGTCTGCAACAGAAGCAAAGAATGCAAAAAAAGAGAGCCAGGCAACTGGAAATACCAATAAAAACAAAACATCATGGATCCACTGTGAAGCCTCTAGTACAAATTAAACCAGGGAGACAATGCATTCCAAGGAATAGAATGGACTCCAAGGAATAAACAGAATGGGTAAGCATCTGAAAGATAGTAAGAATATGGTTAAGAAAACAGAAGTTATGTCTAGAAAGAAGAAACATGAAAGGTACCTAGAAAACAAGAAAACAAAATAAAACCCAAGCTCATAGCTACAGAGAACAGACTTTGTTGCCAAGAGTAGGGGCAGGGAGGGGGTAAAATGGATGAAGGGGATCAAAAGGCACAAACTTGTAGTTATAAAATAAATAAAAAATGGGATGTAATGTACAGTGTACTGATCATGATTACTAATACAGCATTGCATGTTTGAAAGTTGCTAAGATAGATCTTAAAAGTTTTCTTAAAAGAAAAAAAAAATTTTTTAAAGATTTTATTTATTTATTTGACAGAGAGAGAGACAGCCAGCGAGAGAGGGAACACAGGCAGGCGAGTGGGAGAGGAAGAAGCAGGCTCCCAGCAGAGGAGCCTGATGTGGGGCTCGATCCCAGGACTCTGGGATCATGCCCTGGGCCGAAGGCAGACGCTTAACGACTGAGCCACCCAGGTGCCCCAAGAAAAAAATTTTTAACTGTGTATGGTGACAAATGTTAACTAGACTAATTGTGATCATTTTGCAATATATACAAATATCGAATCATTATGTTGTTTACCTGAAACTGATATAATGTAAATTATATCTCAATAAAAAAACAAGGAAGGAAGGAAGGAAGGGAGAAAGCAAGCAAGCAAGTGAAGATAGTAACTCTTCTGTACTTGACTTTGCTATGTACATGTATGTACATGTATCTTGGATTTTTGAAATTCTGTAAGGTATCATATTGAAGAGGTCATAGACTCAGTCTGTTTGCTTGAAAGACCACAGAAAAAAGTTCCATGAGGGGCAATTTTGGGTTCAATACAAAGAAGATTTTTCTTACCCTTACAGATGTTTAGAAATAAAACAAATGAGTTGAACCAGAAGACACCAAGCAGAAATTAAATGCCACCTATATGGGATGCCACAAAGGGGATTCCTGTACTGGGTGGAAGTAAGAAAAAAAGTCACTGGGGCGCCTGGGTGGCACAGCGGTTGGGCATCTGCCTTTGGCTCAGGGCGTGATCCTGGCATTGTGGGATCGAGCCCCACATCAGGCTCCTCCGCTATGAGCTTGCTTCTTCCTCTCCCACTCCCCCTGCTTGTGTTCCCTCTCTCGCTGGCTGTCTCTCTGTAAAATAAATAAAATCTTTAAAAAAAAAATTCACTACTCATTCAACAAAAGATCTAAGATTTTCCAACTCTAATAAAACTCTCCACTTCTACTTAGAAAGTGCATTATATCAGGAGAAAATAGCCCCTTTACGTGTAAGAGCTATTCCACAGGATAGAAAGTTTTAGTACTACTGACAAACTTAAGGTAGAAAAGGAAAAAATGAGAAAAGATACTGTAAAATGAAAGAGGATACAGGTTGGATTTATACAGTGGAATTATGTATCCTTATATCAAATGGTACCACACTTGCTTTAGTATCTAAGAAATGACATAAGCAATAAGAAAAATACAGAACTTTTAGAATGTCCTATATTGATTTTTACCATATAATATTATATGCCCAATAAATAGAAATCAATATTCATAATTACCTTTCTAATAAAAGTTTAAACCAAATAAAAGTATAAATTATGAAAACAACATATCCATCAAGTTATACTGAATTTCTCTCTTACCAATCATAACCTACAGCAAAAGATGTTTCAATTACAGGAGCAATGAGTTTTGCAGCTGTCATGATGTATTTTTCTGCCATGGCTTTCCTATACCAAACAAACAAAAAAGTTTCATTCAGAAACTTGGCATAAAGAGTTTGGATTTTTTTTTTTAAGTATAAACATTACCTATCAAAGCTAACATACCATGAACATCTACTAAATGGTGGACAGCTACACTAGAAATCTGTCCATAAGTCAGGGTGACAACCATGGCTAGGAAATGGGATTAGAAAGCCATAACTGCCTTCTGGATCAACAGCTCATCTTTTTCTTTTCAAAGCAGGCTCACAAATGGAAGAAGAAAGAAACTCTGTAGAAACACAAGGCTCTGCAGCTGAAGTTACATAACCTGCACTGTCTGTGGACATGAAAGGAAAGGGTAAAAATGACCACTGAATAGTGTGCAGCAAACAGTAAAACTGAATTACTATTTTCTCCATAGGTGTGTCTAATCTGTACCTTTCCTATAAATGGAATCATAGAATATGTAGTCTTTTGTGACTGACTTCTTTCACTTATCACCATAATGCTTTCAGGGTTTGTATGTTCTATAGCATATAGCTGTGATTTCTTTTTATGGCTAAATAATATTCCATTATATGGACAGACCACATATTATTTATCCATTCATCAGCTGTGGGTATCTGGGTTATTTCCACTTTTGGGATATTATGAATGCTGCTGTTATGAACATTTGTGTATAAGCTATTGTGTGGACATATGCTCTAATTTCTCTGGGATATAAACCTAGGAAAGAAACTGCTGGGTTAAGTATGAGGAACCTTTGTTGAGGAACCTTTGGAGGAACTTTCAAACTGGTTTCCAGGCTATACCATTTTACATTCCTGCCACCAGCATACAAGATTTCAATTTCTCCGCATCCTCACCAACATTTGTTATTATCTGCCTTCTTGATTACAGTCATACAAAGGGGTATGAAGTGGTATTTCATTGTGGTTCTGAGCTGCATTTTCCTAAGTATTTAACTTAAGCAACTTTTCATGTGCTTATTGGGCATTCACTTATCTTGAAGAAATATCTATTCAGATCCTTTGTATGCTTTTAATTGGTATTTTATTAACTGGCTTTTTTATTACTGAATTGGAAGAGTTCTTTATATATTGGAGAAATAAGTCCCATTTTGGATACATGGTTTGCAAATATTTTCTCCCATTCAGTGGATTGTCTTTTCACTTTCTTGATAGTGTCTCTTGAAGAATGAAAGTTTTTAATTGTGATGAAGTCCACATCACAATTTTTTTTTGCTTTTAGTGTGCTTTTGGTGTCATATCTAAGAAGTCAGTGCCTAATACAAGATCAATAATATTGTTTTTTCCCCCTAAGAATCCATAGTTCTAGGCTCTTACAGTTAGGTCTATGATCCATTTTGAAGTAATTTCTGTGTATGGTATGAGAGAGGCCCAACTTCATTCTTTTGCATGAGGATATCCAATTGTCCCAGAGCCATTTGTTGAAAAGGCTATTTTTTCTCCATCAAATTATCCTGGCACTATCATTAATTATAAATTATAAATGCAAAAGTTTATTTCTGGGCCCTCAATCCCATTCCAATGATTTCTATATCTATCCTTATGTTACTAGCATAAAGTACTACCACATTTAGTGTAGTTTTGTAGTGTGAGTCCTCCAATTTTGCTCTTCTTTTTCAACATTGCTTTGGCTATTTTGAATCCCTTGGATTTCTGTATGAATTTTAGGATCAACTTGTCACTTTCTAAAAAACCACTACTGGGATTTTGATATGGATTACATTGTGTCTATAAAATAATTTGGGAAGCACTGCCATCTTAACATTAAGTGCCTATCCATAAAAATGTGATGTCTTCCCATTTACTTAGCATATCCTTTAGGAATGTTTTATACCTTTCAGAGTATAAGTTTTACATTTCATTTGTTAAACTTATTCCTAATTATTTTTATGCTTTTGTAAATGTAATTATGAATTTCATTTTGGATAGTACATTGGTTGTGTATAGTATACGTCTAAAGTATTGATTCTTAATATATCGATCTCTTACTCTGCAAGCTTGCTGAACTTATTAGTTGTGATTGCTTTTTAGTGGATTCTAAAATTTTATGTAGGATAGTCCA
Source organism: Ailuropoda melanoleuca (assembly GCF_002007445.2). NCBI lineage: Eukaryota > Metazoa > Chordata > Mammalia > Carnivora > Ursidae > Ailuropoda > Ailuropoda melanoleuca. The sequence continues at coordinate 62,399,243 of NC_048224.1, read as the reverse complement.
CGTACAAGACTATATGATCTGTAAACAGAGATAATTTTGCTTCTTCCTTTCCAATCTGGATGTCTCTTTCTTCCTTTTCTTGCCTAATTTCCATGGGTAGGACCCCAAATGCAAAGTCGAATTAGTGACAGAGAATATCCTTATATTGTTCCTGTTCTAAGGGGGAAAGCATTCAGTCTTTTGCCACTAAGAATGTCAAATTGGGTTTTTCATAAATATTCCTTTATCAGATTGAGGAAGTTCCTTTCTATTCATAGCCTGTTGAGGTTTTTTGTTTGTTTACCATGAAAGCATATTGGATTTTGTCAAAAAAATTTTGTTTTATACTGAGATGATGATGTGGTTTTGTCCTGCATTCTATTGATATCCTCTATTATTACTCATTGGATTTTACACAGGAAACCAATTTTGCATTCCTAGGATAAATCCCACTTGGTCATGGTACACAATTCCTTTTGTATTTCATTTGTATTTTTGGTTTACTAGTATTTTCTGTAGGATTTCTGCATCTATATTTATAAGATATTGATCTATTGTCCCCCCCCCCTTTTTTTGTATTGTCTTTGTTTTGTTTTGGTATCAGGGGAATACCAGACTCATAAAATGAACTATTTTCTGGAAGAAGTTGTGGAGAATTGATGTTAATTCTTTTTTAAAGATCTGCTAGAATTCTCTAGTAAAACCATATGGGCCTGGAGATTTCTTTTTTGGGAGGTTTAAAACTACAAGTTAAATATCTTTAATATTTACAGTGCTACTCAAATGATCTATTTCACATTGGGTGAGTTGTGGTCATTTGTGTTTTTCAAGAAAGAGGTCCATTTTGTCGAAGTTATCAACTTTGTGGTGTAGGGTTGTTTGTAGTGTTCCCTTATTATCCCTCTGATGTTTGCCAAGTCTGTAGTGATATCTCCTGTTTTGTTCCTGATATCGGCAATCTGTCTTCTTTCTTCTTTGTCAGTTTTGCTATAAGCTTATTCATTTTATTCATCTATTTAAAAAATCAGCTCTATGTTTCACTGATGTTTCTTTCTTTTCAATGTCAATGATTTCTGTTCTTTATTATTTCTTCCTTTGGCTGATTTTTCTTTTCTTTTTCTAGTTTATTAATCTGGCAGCTTAGGTTATTAAGACTTTTCCATTATCATTCTAATTGCTTTCCCTTAAGGTTGTTTTTCACTGCCTCCTTTCAAGACTTTGTCTTTAATTTTCAGAAGTTTAATCATGATGTATTTTCACATGGATTTCCTTGGGTTTATTCACTTTGGTATTTATGTAGTTTCTTGTATTGTATATTTATTTCTCTTGCCAAATTTGGGGAGTCACCAGCCATTATTTCTTTAGTCCAATCTCTTTCTCCTCTCTTAGACACTGATGACACAAATTATAGATCTTTTGTTATTGTCCCAGATGTCACTTAGGCTTTGTTCATTTCTGTTTTTACTCTATTTTCTCTCTGTTATTCAGATTGGGTAATTTCCATTTTCCACATTCCAGTTCACTGAATCTTTCCATATCCCCTTTATTCTCCTGTTGAGCCTATCCACTAATGTTCATAATCACTTGTTGAAGCATTTTTTATCATGGTTGCTTTAAAATTTGTCAGATAATTCTGACATCTCTGTCATGTCAGTGTTGGCGTCTATTGATTGGATTTTTCATTTGGTTTGAAATCATCCTGGTTCTTGGTATGATGAGTATTCTTGGTCAAAACTTGGGACATTTCTGTATTATAATACTCCAAATTTTTATTTAAATCTTCTATTCAGCTGGCTTTTTTGACACTGCTCCAGCAGGCGAAGAAGAGATAGCACCTCATTATCATCAAATAATAGATGTTTAGCTTCCCCACACGACCTCCTTTGACAATAACCAAGGTGGGAAGAAGTCCTTATTTCTGCTGGGTGGGGCAGGAGTTCCTGCTTCTGCCATGGTCCCTACTGACATCACAGTGGGGTGGCCTTGTTACCACTGAATGATGATGAAAAAGTTCTGACTCTCCATTGTTTTCTCTGACACTAGGAGAGAGGGGGAGTGCCTCATTACTGCCACATGGAGTGGAATTCCAGGCTCCGCATGTGCTGTCTGTTGATACCACAGAATGGTGGGACTCATTAAGGGCCTGTCAGATTAAAGTCCTGATTCCCTACTTGGACTTTTGGGGTATGGGTGTCTCTTTATAGCTTATCAGGGTGGAGGGGAGCTCACTGCCATGTTGTTCCTCAGGTCCTGAGGTCCCTTGCTGATCTGCCCTTTTCTCTCCATGTTTCTTCTTATATTTGTTTTATATATAATTTCCAGGGTTTTTATTTGTACTTAGTGGGAAGAACGGGGAAAACTATGTCTACTCCATCTTCCCAGAAGTATTTTTAATATTAAACTAATTTCTAAAAATTAAGGGCCTTCTATTCATATAATGGAATATTATTCAGCCTTAAAAAGGAAGGAAATCCTGTCACATGCCACAACATGGATGAACCTTGAGGACATTATGATAAATGTAATAAGCCAGTCACAAATACTGTAATTCCATTTACACGAGGTAAATAAAGTCATTTCATAGCGACAGAAAGTGGAATGGTTGTTGCCAGGTATTGGGGGCAGGGCCTAGAGAATTTTTCAATGGGCAGAACTTCAGTTTGAGAAGATACAGAGTTCTGGGGTGAAATAGGTGAAGAGGATTAAGAATAAACTTATCATGACTAATGTATAGGATTGCACACCTGAGATTAATATAACCTTAATGACACTGGAATTAAAAATGAATAAAGAAACAGAATTAGCAAATGACCCAACACTTTCACACACACTCATACACATGGCTTCTGAAGACTGGTTATAAAACAATGTGAATGCACATAACATTACCAAACCATGAAGTCTTATGCACCATAATGATGGCAAATTTTATGTTATGTGTATTTTACCACAATTAAAATAATTAAGGGCCCTTTATCATGTGATATACTCCTAATATATATACAGTAAATATTAGAACTTTCAAACAATACTTGGCAGAGACTAGGTACCATATTGGAGGAAGGAAGAAATAAGTACAATTCTGTCTTTGGGAGATGAAATTTAATTGGGAAGCTGGGCAAAAATACATAAAAATATAATTTTTTAAATAAAAGTAATATAAGCAAAGTTTTAATATTGCACCAAATGCAGAGGGAAAGCAAATTACAAGAAAATAGTAAGAGTTATTAAGTAAGAATAATTGGGATCAGCCTGAGGACAGTGATTATCTTCAAGGCAATAAGAGAATCTAGTAACTATGTATAGAAATGGTGAAATAATAGCCTTATTGGAGAAATATACTGAATATAACAAGTTTTGAGAGAAGTAATCAGAACATACATTCAACTCTTTTACAAAAATTAAACCTATGTTACTAAGGCACAAAATATTACCTTTCACGTTCCATTTGCCTTAGATGATCATTTTTTATAGCTTCAATCACTAAGTTAGTATGTGGATCATCCTGGGAAAATAAAATTGAAGAAAAAATGATAAATTAAGAAGTAAATACCAAGAACTTGGATTTCTAATCAACCTCACCACTAAGCAGTTACATAAAATGGAGAATAAATTAATCTTTCTAAACTATTTTCCCTTACATAAAGTAGAACTTTTCTTCTCATTTCTGATTAACAATGACATTCTCCTTGAACAAAGAGATTCTGAGCAACTGATAAAATGTCAGACTGGATAGAATAGGACTAGGTACCCAGAACTGTGTGATATTATAAACTCTAAACTCAAATATAAATGTTATAATGATTATCAAATTCCTTAATAATCAATATCTCTACTCTCTATTAAAAATATAGATTTTTTCATAATATATTTTTTCTCAATATGAAAATAATATATAGCAATTAATATTTACATAACACTTACTATGTTCCAGGTATTGTTTTAAGCATTTCACATGCATTACCTCATTTAATCCTCACAACCCTGTAAGGTAGGTTATTATAATTAGAGTCTTATATTATGTATAAAGGAACTAAAGCATAAGAAAAGTAAGTACTGAGTGATGGAGCCAACCACTATGCTGTAATACCCTTATAATCTATTAAGTAAATGTATTAAGTTCAATTTATGAAATTGGCATTATTATACCATTTTTTTAAAAAGATTTTATTTATTTACTTGACAGAGAGAGAGAGACAGCCAGCGAGAGAGGGAACACAAGCAGGGGGAGTGGGAGAGGAAGAAGCAGGCTCCCAGTGGAGGAGCCTGATGCGGGGATTGATCCCACAATGCCGGGATCACATCCTGAGCAGAAGGCAGACGCTTAACGACTGAGCCACCCAGGTGCCCCTATTATACCATTTTGATCTATAAATAAAGGCAATTTCATATGGTTTGGCTTAATATGAAATAATATAACAGTATACCAATACTTTATATGTAAACACCTGAAAAATATTTTAAAAGTATTAAGAAAAATTATCTCACTGCCTGGAAACTATTTCTATTTTGGTGTATTTCCTTTCAGTTTATGTTCATGTATGGGTGTGTGTGTATCTTTTTTTTTTTCACTTGATTTTTCACTTGACATTGTATAATATTTCCTCCTCAGGTCTCTGAAAATATGACTTTTGCATTTTGCTCCACTCTATGCATAAGGATAGGAATTCTTTTCACTTTTGATCTATTTAGTATACATAGTTTTAGTTTCCTCTGTCCAAAAATGACTGAAAAAAAACCAGTGGGGAAAAAATGTTTTAGGGGTTCCTTGGTCAAGATATTATTCTTAAAGAATGGCATATAATCTTCTATTTTGTAAGATTTCCTCTTTTTTCACTAAAATTGTAAAGTTAGTCTTTAACTATAATCTCTAGCCCTATTTCAACAGAGTCCCATTCTCAACATAATTTAAATAACAAATGAAACGATAAAAGCACATTAATTAAATTTAATTAAAACATTAATATAGGGCTAGGAGAAATGTAAAAAGTCATCCATCCCAACTCTTTCATTTCTAGAAACAGAAAAGCATGGATAACTAGTAGCTGGATACACAGCAGGCTTCTTCATACTCACACTTGGTGAAATATATTTATCATCTTCATCAATTTCTAATGGAACAGCAATCAATTTTTGAAATGCCTTCTTCATTTTGTCTCGATCTCCAACAGCAAAGTAACTAAGAATTAGGTTGAAACCTGCCTTCAGATTTGGTGCCATACTCATGATGTGCTCAAATGAATTAATGGCATCTGAATACTGACCAGTTTTTATAAATGTAACACCAATGTTCTGCATGATTTTAATCCTAAAGAAAAACAAACATGGATAAGCTTTAAAAGTCTCAATTCTTTAGTATAGTAGTCAAGACATTCCACAGATGGTTTCCTTCTTTTCTTTCCCACTTTTTATTTTGTTTTGTTAAAGCTTTATTGAGGTTTAACTTAAATATCATAAAATTCACTTGTTTTAAATATACAATTCAGTGAGCACTGCTATATCTATACAGCTGTGAAACTATAACCACATTCCTATTTTAAGCCATCTCCATTACCCTAAAAAGAAAACCTGTGCCCATTGGCAGTCACTCCCCATTCTCATCTTCTACCCTAGGCAATCATTAACCTACTTTCTGTCTCTCTGGATTTGCTTTTTCTAGACATTGCATGTAAATGCAGTCATATATATTTCATATCTGCTTTCTTTCAAGTAGCATAATCTTTTGAAGGTTCCTCCATACTACAGCATATATCAGTACTCCAAGCCTTTTATATTTCCAAATAGTATTCCACAGTATGAATATACCATATTTTATTTATTCATTCCCTACATGACAGACATTTGATTGTTACCACTTTGGGGCTATTATGAATAATGCTATGAACATTCACACATAATCCTTTGTGACAGCATGTTTTCATTTCTCTTGGGCATATACCTGGTAGTGGAATTGCTGGTCCACTGGTAAATTTGTGTTTAACTTTTTAAAAAACTGCCAAATTATTTACCAAACTGGGTGCACCATTTTATATGCCCAATGTATGAGGTTTCCAATTTCTCTACATGCTCTTCAATACTTATTTTCAGTCATTTGATTATGGCCATTATCATAGATGTGATCCCATCTTATTTCTAACCACTCCTCAACATAATACCTGTTTTAACTAAATTCGTTTATTCATAATTCTCTGATCAGATCATGAATACTGTTATTTCTTTGACTCTTCTCAATTTTCTCTTTGGAATATTACTCCTTCTCCCTTTGTCACATAAGTGACCTATCACAAGTACACTTCCTTCATAAAGCCTTTCCTGACCATTCTTATTCTTAATAACCAGTCCCTCGACTTAGTTAACTACAGCACCTCTTGATTATTGATAATTAAGCACTTGACATAAACTATCTAATATTATTATCTTTTTCTACAATGCTCAAAATCTTGGCCTCAACTGATTTAAAAGTACCTGAGGGTATTGTGTCCTACAAGCTAGATATTTCCCAATGATACATTATTCAAAAACAAATGATCACTAAAGGTGGCATTCACAAATAAATTAACTTTCACAAAGGCATTGTACTAAGCCTAGGGAAAATTATAATCAGTAAATATCCTGGAAATCTTCTATGATATCAAGGTCATTACCAGACCATAAGGTAATTTACTGTTTCTGCTCTTGAAATATTGTATGAATAGAAAATATTCTAGCTTCTTCCTCCTCTGCCCTCTTCTAAGATTCAAATGCAAACTCTTCCTTAATTATTTCATTCTCAATCTACAGCAAGAATATAAGGTGGTTTTAATTTCTAGCCTATAGGAATTAAGACATTCTAAAGTCTGTTAAGTTCTAAAGGACTGCTGTTTTGATTTTATCTTGGCAGTGACTTTTATTTGCTGCTAATGGCCTGCTAGGTTATCCCTTATACAGGCCAATTAGCTTTGTTTTATTTCAATTATTACATATTTTGTCTCTAACCTTTAACTTGCCGTTATATAAATGTGTGCAAGTAGTCAATAGGGGGAAAACCCCAAAATGCTACAGATACAACATAAATCTAACACCTCACATGTACAAACACCTCAAAACATTCAACCCACCGATGACAGGTCAGAAGAGTTATCTTTTTTCTGAAAAACAACACTTAGATTTCATCAAGTTATCATTATGTAAACTTACCTCATTTCTTTATGGACACTTGGAATTTGATCTAGTGCCATTCGGTAGAATTTAATGGCTTTGGAATAATTTCTTTGCTTTAAATAAATATTTCCCATATTCACTTTCAATCTCCCTAATAAAAAAATAATTAATATATAATATTCTATTTTTGTCACTTTTTCTGTATTTTAGATGACCTTAATTCATATTCTTTGAAACTTCTCTCAAGGTAGGACGCTTCAGACACTACCTAAAATTCTCACTTTAAATGAGTTATACAATTTCATGTATCTACACACTAATCTTCTGTAAGGAAATGGAACTTAAGACAGATGGGGTCCTGAAAATATGGCTAGAAAACAAGTGATTTACATTATAAAACTGGAATTGCGTTATTCTAAAAAAAATGGGATTTAAAAATTAGATTCAATAATGCTACACACATTTTAATATATTAAAGAAAATGATATTCTGATAAACTTTAATACTACTACCAAAAAATTACACAATATAAATGATACATATAAACTATAGTCTCTTGGGGATAAGTTTATAAGGAAAGCATTTTTTTAAAGACTTTATTTACTTGGGAGAGAGAGCGCATAAGTAAAAGACAGCATGAGAGAGGGGTAGGGGCAGAGTAAGACAGAGAAGCAGACTCCCCATTGAACAGGGAGCCCTAAACCAGGCTCAATCCCAGGACCCCCGGATCATGACCTGAGCCGAAGGCAGCTGCTTAAACAACTGTGCCACCCAGGCGCCCCTTGGGAAAGCATGTTTGATGGGATTGCAATGGCTCATTCTACTTGTGACGACAGAATACATTTTTTGTTTACTGTTAGGTAATATACCCCACACCAACTGTATTTCTTCATTTGTATTTCTGTGGATTTTCATATAAACAGTATCTTTAAGGAGGACACTTCCATATAAACACAAATTTGTTTAAAGCATAGATTATGATAAGGAAACATAAAGTGGGGAAATGTAAATTAACACTACAAAAGAACTATACTCAGGGTGCCTGGCTGGCTCAGTCAGAAAAGCATGAGACTCTTGATAACTTTTGATCTTGGGATTGTGAGCTTGGGCCCCACATTGGAGATTACTTAAATATATAAACTTTAGGGAAAAAAAAGAACTACACTTACTGGGAAAATTGACTATATATACTCACCTGCATTGCTAAACATCTTATTTTTCACTATAACTTGATATGTGTTTAGTGCTTCAGCATACATTTCATTAGCTGAATATTGACTAGCCAAGTTGAAAAGAACCTAAGGAATAAACATTGCAAAAACACATGTAATGACCATTTTAGGCCCTTTTGACTATAATCTTTTCAGAGAATAAACTTGTATTGTTAATGTTGCTAGTAATAAAAGGAGTAAGTAAGATAGTGGGCCAAATTTTCTTTGTAAATAAAAATTAAACATTATGTGGAAATACCTTAAGGCTTCATTTGTGTACTTCTATATATGCAAAACTGTAAAAAGTATTTCTCCATATGCAAAATCATAATTTAAGTCACTAAGTTATAGAAACTTATCTTCCTACAGGTAAAAAAAATAATTAGAAATTGTTCCCTAAAGATTCCATGGAATTTAAAGATATTAGCTACCCAGAGTGTACATTTAAAAATTCCTATTCAAGTTTCAAATGCCCTTTTTTTCCATTTATTTGGCAGATGAACACTTCTTCCACTAAAAATACACCCTTTTAAAACACCAGTATAAACATCAAGTGTCTTTTCAGAACAAAAACATTTCTGTAAGAAATTAGCTTTTGTTTTTTTCACTACCCTCACAGAACATTGTATTATTTACCTAGTTGAAGTTCTTGAAAATCACAAACCAAAAGTCCACATTAGAATCTCATTAAAGTAACCACACTAAAAACAGAGTGTAAATGTTAGCCATCTTCCAGAAATAGAGTCATTGGGTGGTGGGTTTTCAGGTATTTCCTAAGTTATTAAAAACTAATTAATTAAGTAAAAAAAAATCTTTGCACAGAACAAAGAGTACCTCATGAACTTCATAAAGATTTCTCTTAATCGAATTCTGAGCACCTAAGGTCCAATAAGATTTACAATGGCCAACTGAATTTAAATAAAAAGAAAAAGAAAAAAGAAAATAGTCTTTTTAAAAATGAAAAAAAAGCCAGAAAAAAAGAAAAAAAAAACTTTTGGAATCTACAAATCCTAGCCAAAATAATTTTACTCAACAGGTATTTTACACTTACTGAGTAAGTTAAATCCAAATTGATATTTTCTGGAGTTGTAACTTGTTCTCGTTGTCTCACCAAGACTCTCTCTTTTCTTCCCGCATCTTTTGCCTTTTCTAAGGCCTGAAATCAAGTTTATACTTTGTAAATTCCTTTAAGCATTCATTATGAGCATTTTATGCATTTGGGAGATATTTGCACGAAGCTTAGTTGGATGCCTTATACTTTCTTGGATTCCCAGGATGCCCTCCTGTGCTCTTACAATAAACTCTCCTTGAAAACAAAAGAACCCAGAGTATTTGTTTCAAGTGGAACTCACCATCATAAATGTCATTGTGTTTCCCCCACTGCTCTCCAGAAAGAAGAGGAAGTATGAGTGATAAAATGGAGAACTTATTAGCCCCAAGTCGAGTTTCTTTATCACTACACCTTCCACCACCATTTAGATTTGACCCTACATATTTTCTTCTTTTTCCCATCCAATCCTGAGTCTTTGGGTATTTTAATTCCAACTCATCTGATAGAAATTTAGATGGATTTCTTTGGTTTCTGGGATGCTCCACAGAAAGTCAAAGGATAACTGCTATCCAATAGTACAACAAATGTTTACTTAGTTTGGCTCTTACAACCTACTCAGAATGCCAAGAACCTTTTGTTGATTTCCACCAAGAGACTAACCATAGACAGATTAATTTAACATGGGAGTTTTTTTTTTTTTTAGAGCTAGATAAAAAAGCACCTGTTCTGTGAGCAATAAAAGTAGCTTTTATACCGAACAATTCTAATGCTATTCATTAATGTGATAACTAAGCCACAGAAATTAATTTATACGGTATGACAAAGTAATGAGAACAAATCAAATTAAGAGAAAATATTTATTTTAAAAAGATTTTATTTATTTATTTGAGAGAGAGAGTGAGAGAGATCACAGAGGGAGAGTGTGAGGGAGAAGCAGACTTGCAACTAAGTGGAGAGCCCTATGCCGGGCTCAATCCCAGGACCCTGAGATCATAACGTGAGCTGAAGGCAGACGCTTAACCTACTGAGCCACCCAGGCATCCCGAAAATATTTAATTTTTTTTTTTAAAAAGCACTAGGGATGGCTGGGTGGCTCAGGCGGTTAAGCATCTGCTTTCGGCTCAGGTCATGATCCTGGGGTCCTGGGATGGAGTCCCGCATAGGGCTCCTTGTTCAACGGGGAGCCTGCTTCTCCCTCTGCCTGCCGCTCCCTCTGCTCGTGCTTTCTCTCTCTCTCTGACAAATAGATAAAATCTTTAAAAAAAAAAAAAAAAGCACAAAAACCAGAGTTGGACTCCCAAAAAGCAAACCACGATTTTGCAGCTTACTTAGGAAAGAATATTTTGGGGTAGCGAGGCTTAAATAAGAAAGCAGCCCTTAGTACTGCATGTGGACTATGGTAGCTATGCCTTTCAGCAGGCTATGAGTCTAATCAAATAGTCAACCAGGCTGCAAAATTTAATCAACTGTTCCACCCGAATTTGTTTTCCTATTGAAATGACTGATGTCAAAAATTACAAAATCAGTCAACTATTTTGATATGAGAGTTTTTATGAAGCAGCTGCCTATGTTTTCAAAAACTGCTTTAGTGAAAACTCTAAGGCCTGTCAACAGCAAAAAAAACCCTATGTTTTTTTTCTATTCAGGTATCCCTAACTTTTTGAAAGTTCATATAACGCCACTCTGCTTTAATGAAAGACCTACATTAGCACCTGTTTTTGCTAACTGAAAGAAATGTGAAGAGGATTTTTGCTTTTACCAAAAAAGGCAAGAACTGAAATAGTGTGCAACATTGGTTTTGTAGCAAACCCTTCCAGAGGCAGGGCACACCCCCAGCATCGAGAGTAGCACCGCCACACTCAGCATCTCGGCATCAAGCCAGCAGAGCTCTGAACTGTCTGTGAGCATCTGTGCTTTATTTTGATTTATTCTGTGCATCCATTGGCAAGATGTGTCCCAAGATATCAGAAAAGCCTAAGAAAGGTTAGTTTTTGGGTCTAGGAACGCTCAAAAAATTTTCAATATAAATTCATGATAATTGATGACACTTCGGCTTATGAAAGGGTTTGCTCTACTTCTGGATAGTGGGGAATACCTGGAGATGTGCTTTGTATTTGTGCAGATACATATGACACACACTTCACCATCTCGAATCCTATAAGTTCATGAACTTACCAATTTTAAGTCTCCACAACTGTTGGCAATACAGCTTTCTTCTACCAATTCATTTACTTTCTTCTCTAATTGTCTAATCTTTTCTTCTGGACTATTAAAGAAAAATCAGGTTTACTCTGACTCATTCAAGCACTAGTAATACATATTAAAATTTAATTTACCTGTAACATTGTCCATTTTGTGCTTTTATAAGAATAGGTTACAGATAAGACAAATATATAAATGGCATTAAAGAGCAAGTGTATTATTTTTAATAATTATATAATTAATAACAGTAAAAATAACACTTTTTGGTTAATAAAAGTAAAGATTTACTTAGCACAAGTGTAATTTAACACTGAGCCAAATGCTTTACCCTAATTATGTCATTTAATCCTCCCAATAATATTTGACATAAATACTACCATAATTTTCATTTTACTGATAGGGAAACTGAGGTTTAGAAAGTTAATTATTAAGCCCAAGATCATACAACTAGTTAAGTTATAGAGCCAGGATTTAAACATAAGTAATCAAAGACCCATGCTATTACATTATCATCCCCAAAAGAAAGTAGATCTTTTCTTCAGAGCCTATGACAAATGAAAACTTTACTTTATGGTGAAGAAAACTGAAGCCCCCATAAAAGAGTGAAAATTATTATTACTTACTACCAGTGGGTACTCTAGAGAATATTTCCAGCAATGTGAAGAAGTTAAAAAATCCTGATTCCATTAGTAGCAAACACAGTACTCCCAAATCAGTCCCATTTCAAAAATAGCATTAATGTCATTTTGCTACCACTTTCTTCCAGCAAAATATCACAATACTCTGAATATACATCAGTTTCTAAATAAAATTTTACTAGGAATATTTCAGAATACACAGTAGTTCTCTTAACTCTCTTCAAATGGACTTTTAAAAAAATATAGGAATAAATTTAATAGTCTAGCTTTGTCTATAGAGTCATATTTTTTGGTAGAATTTGACTACAAATTTAGTCAGGTGGGATACAAATTTTATTAGTTTACTTAAAACTTGCAAAATTCTATCTGAGCAATGAGCATAATAAATGATGTTTTATAAAGGTTACAACAAAGTAGAGAATTCTATTTTATAGTCCAAAACACTCTAATAAATGTCTTCAAGTATTGCTTACAGATAATTAAACCTAAAATATAAATATGAAATTTTAAAGTTATAAATGTTATAAACACACTAGAAGTAATTACCCTGTCTCTATCAAATGCCAGGAAAATGAACTCTATATGCAGACACTGTTGGATACCTACTCACACAAGAATGTGCCAGCAGTCTTCCTCCTTGCATACAGGATCTAAGCTAGTCAAGAGTCTTATTCTCTTGCCAAATGTTTGGCTCAGTCATGCACATGTGATTCACTTCTGGCCAGTGAGAAACGAAGACAGGTTTGCTTGGGGTAGAGGGTTCCTGGGAAGATTTTCTTTGCTTTTTGAAAGGAACCCAAGAATGGGAACTTTCTGGCTCTAGGCTTTACTAACTACATGGAGATTTTGAACTCTCAGGGCTCTTTTGGCATGATAGGATGGCAGGCGATTAAGAAAGGCCAAAGGAATCACAGAAAAGCTGAACCAGGGATAATGTTATTGAGCAGTTCAATTAACCATCTCTAGAAATGCCCTTCCTCCAGACTTCCTATTACATAAGATAATAAATGTTCTTATTGTGTGTGGTTTTTCTCACGTGTCTTCTGTTATTGGCAGCTGACAGGATTCTAAATGATTTGGTATTTAAATAAAGTAACATAATTTTATTAGCAAACATGCTGTCATTAACTAGGACACAAAGTAAACAGGTTTTCTATAGAGTATCCTTGTGAGTGAAAAAGAGAAATTATGTAATTTATACAATAGCCCAAACATTGCGGTTTAAGAACTACAATTTAAAAACCTCTATTATACAGAAAAAAAAAGTGTTTAATAACATGAGGCTCTGGAAACAGCTGGGGTTCAAAGCTCAGTCCGCGCATTTAGTATTACCAAGTGAAGATCTCTGTGTCTACTTTCTCCCTCTATGAACTAATGATAAAAACAGCTGTCTTCCTATACATATAGCACTTGCACAGCAGCACACAGTGGATACTCAGTAAATGTTGGCTTATGTTACTACTCGTAAAATGCTTATATCAGTGGTACTTAGATCCCAGTAAGTACATACACCTAAATTTATACCACAGCTTTTGGCTACTCTTTAGTGACTACCACAAAACTAAGTTAATTCCCTAAAAAATTAAATTTCTCGATATTGATATAACTAACTTCCTGTAGGTTCTCTTAAATTTTTCATTGAAATATTCTTTTAAAAAAACCATATTCTATTCCATTTTCAACTCCATCTGGCCTCTAAGAGAATCAATATTGGCATCTGTAAACATTACACATATCTTCACATCAAGTAATATTACAATAAAACTGCACAGAACACACATGGCTGTTTTTTAGACTTGATTCTTTTTGACATCCCTCTGCATGAAAAATGTTTCTCCGTCCCCTCACTTTCAATCTGCAGGTGGCTTTAGGTCTAAAATAAAGACTCTTGTAGGCAGTATAGACAGGCCTTGTTTTTTAATCCATTTTGTTACCCTATGTCTTTTGATTGGAGTGTTTAGTGTATTTACATTAGAAGTAATTACTGATATGTATTTATTGCTACTTTATTACTGTTTTATGGTTGTTTCTGAAGATTCTTCTCTGATCCTTTTTCTGTCTTTCTCTGTTTCATGGCTTGCTGATTTTCTTTAGTGATATATTTGTATTTCTATCTCTTTGTTCTTTCCATATTTATTAGTTTTTGATTTGTGGTTACCGTTAGGTTTGTATATAGCATCTTCTGCATATAGCCATCTATATTAAGTTGATGGTTGTTTGAGATTTTTTTTAATGTTTTTTTATTATATGTTAGTTGCCATACAGTACATCCCTGGTTTCTGATGCAAAGTTCAATGATTCATTAGTTGCGTATAACACCCAGTGCA
>NC_048224.1:62382649-62384595 GCF_002007445.2 Ailuropoda melanoleuca | reverse complement strand
TTGTATTTCACGAATTAAACGTTTTATTAGACAATTTCAAAAGCTTTACGTAACACACAAAAATAAAGATGAACGTTCAGCGTACATGCTATGATACTCGAGAGCTGGTGGAAAGGTCTAACCTGGGTTCGAATTGCCCGGCTGCAGGGATTTGGGACAGCCGTCCGGCGCAGAGCAGTACTGCCCGCCCCACTTAAAGGAGTAACACGAACTCGCCAGCTACGGGGATCAACGCTGGCGAACCAACGTCCGCGTTTCGGTGTGGACAGACGTGGGGCCTGCAGGCCACGTCCAGCCGCAGACGGGACGGAAGGAAGTGCCAGCGGGCAGGCAGAGCCCCTCCGCAAACCAAACCCCCGCCCCGCGGCACGGCGCCCGGGGGAATCTGCGCGCGGGCGTGCCGCCAAGGGCCCAGCCTGGGGACGACCACCCGCCGCGGGCCCTGCTTCTCGCCACCCGCGGCCCGAGGCTTTCCTTGCCCCCGGCCCTTCTCCTACCTCGCGGCGAGGGGGAGCAGGGCGACCGCGAGTCTAGAGGGGTACGACACGGCTTTCTCCAGAAATCTACCAAGAGCCCGCGTAGGCCAGAGCGCGGCGCCCAAGTCGTTGCCACGCGAGGAATCCAAGGAAGCGGCTCCCACAATCCTCCGCGCCAGAGCGGAGTTGGCGGGGGAGATGGGGGGGCTGGAGAGGAGTGTGGCCGGGCGGGGGCGGGGGCGTGGCCGGGCGTGGCCGGACCAGAGCTGGACGCGAGGGGAGGCGGGCGCGGCCTGTGTGTGTCCGGGGCAGGTAGGGGTACCAAGTGCGCGGCCTCTATTTGGAGTGCGAAGGAAAGTAACCTGACAGTTTATAAATCCTGATGAGCTCAGCCAGAAAGATTGCCCGGGGATGATACTAGGTTACTATGAAATATCTCTGGTAGCCATCCACGCTGATGGGAGCTTGAGAGCTGGAGTTTCCTGTCATCACTAACTCCCTTAGGTCACCCTGTAAAGTTACTCCGATGAGAGGTCTGTCTCAGAGGCACCGGCTCCTTCTTCCCTCCTTCCTCCTGTCCAGGTGTTCCCACAGCCCTGGGCGTACACCTTATCCAAGCTTTTAATGTATTCTTGTCTTGTCTGGTGAGTGCCTTAAAGTCAGGAACTGAAACTTTGTGTCCCAACCACCTAGAACCAGGCTCGTACCAAAAATAAATGCACAATATGAATGAGAAATTCATAATTGTTTAATATCATTAAAGTTTATTTTAAATGTTGAAGATTGATGAGAGTCATGCAGGGGAAGTCTAGACCAGTATTTAATGAGTTTCAAACATTAAGTACATGTTGGGAGACAATTTTTTTAATACATTATATGTATGTCAATATAGTATTTTTATTATTATTCACAAGGCTATCTTGAGGGAAAAAATGATATATAGTAAGGGGAGACAATTTTTTATGAACTCTCTGGATTACTGTGGTGGTTAATTTAATGAGTCAACTGGACTAATCCCTAGTACTTAGGTTTTTTGTCAAACACTAGCACATATGTTGCTGTGAGGATTTTTAAAGACACGATTAACAATTCAAACAGCAGACTTTGAATACAGCAGATTACCCTCCATAATGTAGGTGGGCCTCATCCAATTAGTTAAAAGACTTATGAGAAAAGACTGATGTCCCTGGAAGAGGAGAGAATCCTGCCTCATTGCAGTCAGACCCCAGCTGCCACATCAACTCTTCCCTGGGTCTCCAGCCTGCTGACCTGCCCTGCAGATTTTGGACTTGGCAGTCCCACAATTGCGGAGCCAATTCCTTAAAATAAATCTTAATATGTGCATTCTTTTGGTTCTCTTTCTGTGGAGAACTCTGACCAATAGAACTATTTCTTCAAGGATGTTTGTGTAGGGAACAGCTTTGTCTCCCTCCAGTGCAAAAGGCAGGTTTGTTGCTACCCAGTATATTA
>NC_048224.1:62374693-62382017 GCF_002007445.2 Ailuropoda melanoleuca | reverse complement strand
TTTCTGATAGCTGAGTAATATTCCATTGTATATATGGACCACAGCTTCTTAATCCAGTCATCTGTTGAAGGGCATCTCGGCTCCTTCCATGATTTGGCTATTGTGGACAATGCAGCTATGAACATTGGGGTGCATATGGCCCTTCTCTTTACTACGTCTGTATCTTTGGGGTAAACACCCAGTAGTGCAATGGCTGGGTCATAGGGTAGTTCAATTTTTAACTTTTTAAGGGACCTCCACACTGTTTTCCAGAGTGGCTGTACCAACTTGCATTCCCACCAACAATGTAGGAGGGATCCCCTTTCTCCACATCCTCTCCAACAATTGTTGTTTCTTGCCTTGTCTATCTTTGCCATTCTAACTGGCGTAAGGTGGTATCTCAGTGTGGTTTTGATTTGAATTTCCCTGATGGCTAATGATTTTGAACATTTTTTCATGTGTCTGTTAGCCATTTGTATGTCTTCATTGGAAAAGTGTCTGTTCATATCTTCTGCCCATTTTATGATTTGTTTATTTGTTTCTCGTGTATTGAGTTTGAGAAGTTCTTTGTAGATCTTGGATACCAGTCCTTTATCTGTGGTGTCCTTTGCAAATATATTCTCCCATTCCGTGGGCTGTCTCTTAGTTTTTTTGACTGTTTCCTTGGCTGTGCAGAAGCTCTTTATCCTGATAAAGTCCCATAAGTTCATTTTATCTTTTATTTCTCTTGCCTTTGGAGATGTGTCGTGAAAAAGGTTGCTCTGGCCGATGTCATAGAAGTTGTTGCCTATGTTCTCCTCTAGAATTTTGATGGATTCCTGTCTCACATTGAGGTCTTTCATCCATTTGGAGTTTATTTTTGTGTATGGTGTGAGAGAGTGGTCAAGTTTCATTCTTTTGCATGTAGCTGTCCAATTTTCCCAGCACCATTTATTGAAGAGACTGTCTTTTTTCCACCGGATGTTTTTTCCTGCTTTATCAAAGATTAGTTGCCCAAAGAGCCGAGGGTCCATTTCTGGGTTCTCTATTCTGTTCCATTGGTCCATGTGTCTGTTTTTGTGCCAGTACCAGAGCATGTACATTTTTTATACATATAATTTTTAAAATTGGGGAAAAGGGCGAGAGTTCATTAGTTTTCAAATTCTATGCAAAATGAGGAAAACACCTTTGTTTTAATATGAGTCTATATAATCATATCAATGTGTATACACAGTGTACACAAGGAGGGAAACGCGTATATTAAAAGACGGGTATACAGCAAATGTCAAGTGATATACTTAATATCTTCAGGTGACAGGATTTACATTGTTTTATTTTTCTCCAAAGTCCTGTATTTTTCAAATTTTCCACAAATGATCATATCTCAGATTTTTATTTCATATAGAGTAAGTGAATGATTTCTATTTTCCTTCCTTGTTTTCTTTCCAGGTCTCACATTCACAGACTACCATTTTACTCCAGAGGAAAAAACAATTGAAAAATTACTAAGAGCTATATGAAAAAACTCCAGAATAAGATTTCTTAAATTCATATAAAGTCCTATAAATGCGAGTATTCGACTATTATATACTAGCAAAAAATTTAACAACCATATCCGTCACCCTTACTTTTTTCATGCACTAATTCAAGGTAACTTTATAAAAAAAGTTTTGTTTTACAGTTTGTAAATTCTAATTCTCACAATATAAGATTTAAAATATTCAAATATTTTTTAAAAAATTCAAATATTTGGGGGCGCCTGGGTGGCTCAGTCGTTAAGCGTCTGCCTTTGGCTCAGGGTGTGATCCCAGGGTCCTGGGATTGAGCCCCCCATCAGGCTCCTCCACTGGGAGCCTGCTTCTGCCTCTCCCACTCCCCCTGCCTGTGTTCCCTCTTGCTGGCTGTCTCTCTGTCAAATAAATAAATAAAATCATTTAAAAAATTCAAATATTTGTCTTAATAACAATTTCATCTTTTAGCTTAAGTAGATAAAGATCTGTTGACATAAATGGATGATAAATGATACCGTTGAATCCAAAAATACATAGAGATGCACATAAATTTACATAGGGAAATGTTTGGTGAGATAAGCATTATATGTTAGTTAACATTTATTTCTAGATGGTGACTGTTTCTGTGATTTTAAGTTTTCTTTACACTTGTTTCTATTTCCTAAGTTTTCTATAAAAATACTCATATAATTTGATTAAAAGAAAAAAATCACTATACATTTCAAATTTATAGCATTTTTAAAAAACTGGTTTTAGATAGGTCAAGTGATTTAAATCTTTTTACTTACACATTCAGATAGCTAGTGCTGGAAAACACAAGTATATAATTGATCCCAATTTGTTTATATAACCTTTCTCATGATTTTCTCTTTTGCTAAAATTAGTATTATTAGAAGTTAGTACAGACTTCAGTAACAGCACTTTTCTAGGCTTTTAACCAGTTTATTTAATCTAAAGCATAATAAAACATAACATTCAAACCCAAAGTTTTCATGAACCAGCTGGTTAGCAAAGACCAACATAAAAAAACTAGATTTTTCTTTTTTACCTCAGTATCGTAGGTTGGATTGTATTCATTATAACCAGACTAAAGATCATCTTCATCTGTCTTTGGGGCCAGGTGTACATTTTGCATCATTTGTACCTATGAAAAAGTGGCAGTATAAGTATGTTCTCGGTATATGAAAGAATTCTTAATTGAAATAAAATATAAGTACTTAACAACCTTTCTGGTCCAATTTACTGCTATATATTTTTATGACTTAAAATTTTTTCACATCAAATTCTCAAAACTAGGTGTCAAAACACTGATTTATTGCTCTCATCTCAAATTTATTCCACACGTATTACATTAAAAGGACAGTGACAGGCGCTCTGGAGTACAGTTGGTTGCCCTTAACTTTTCAAAGAGCTCAGTATCAAGTGCAGAAGGAGGCATGTCAAGTACAATGCGATGCAGAAACCACCACAGTGGTTAAATTAAAAAACCAACAACACAAAAGGTCAGCAATAATATGGAGTAATCCAGTCATGCACCATTTTGGGGGTGTAATATGGTACAATTTTGAAAACAAAGTCTGGCAGTTTTATAAAATGAATATTTATTTCTTATGACCCAGAAATTCCACTCCAACTTTTACCTGAGAGTAATAAAAACATTGATCCACAAAAGTATATAAGAATGTTCACAGGAGCTTTATTCTTTATAGTCAAAACTAGAAACAGACCAGGTGCCTATCAACAGAATGGACAAGCAAATACGGCATATTTATGCCATCAAGTATTATTCAGCAATAAAAAATAATGCACTGATGACACATATTATATGGAAATCTTCCATATAATATGGAAGAATTATGTTGAGTGAAATAAGCCTCACAAAACTGTACCTTATGTGTTGTTTCATTGATTTAAAATTCTAGGACAGGCAAAAAACTATTGTGGAAAACAATCAGAACAGTGTTTGCTTTTTAGGCCTTGGGACTAGAGATTGAATGGAAAAGTGCATGATTATAGAATTTTCTACAGTGATAAATATTCTATATCCTGACAGGGGTTTGGGTTATACTGGTATACACACTTGGAAAAACTCAACGAATGCATACTTGAAAATTTTCTTTTCATCATACATTTTTTCTTGAAAGAAAAATATCAATAAATATCAAACTATAATTAATATGCATACCTAAGTATTTAAGGGAAAGCTTAATATCTGTAATTTAGTTTGATGTGCATAAAAATAACATGGATAAGTGAATAGATTTGTGATAAGACAAGTATAGAAAAATGTTAATGATAGAATCTATGTAG
Source organism: Ailuropoda melanoleuca (assembly GCF_002007445.2). NCBI lineage: Eukaryota > Metazoa > Chordata > Mammalia > Carnivora > Ursidae > Ailuropoda > Ailuropoda melanoleuca. Next base: position 62,378,238 of record NC_048224.1, on the reverse strand, counting down.
CAAGTATGATGTTCACTATAAAATTCTTTAAGCTTTCCTGTACATTTGAAAATTTCCATAATAAAATGTTGAGGAAAAAATGCAAGACAGAATAAAACAGATGTCAGAGCAAAGTAAAACAGAAGTGTGGGGAAAATATAATTACTGTATACATATACTGTAAGTAAATGCAGTAATTACTAGACAATTCAGGAAGAGTTCTCAGACAAGTAATCATTCAAACTGAGAAATATTTTAGGCATTTCAAGGAGGAGGCAGGCTAGCTACCCAAGAAATGTAGTACTGAACTACTTTATCTTAAAATAGATATTTTCTTTAAATCTTGTACAATTTCAAGTGTCCCATAAAATTCCAACAAAAATTTCAGCTTAATCTTATTGCTCAGTATAATGCCAAACCTACATGGCTACTTGTAACCTTTAAACATTTTTTATGTGATATACAAAATTATTAATATTAATTATTAATTTTATATAATTCACATAACATAAAATTTACCTTTTTAAGGTGTACAATTCAGTGGTTTTTAGTATATTTGCGAGGTGGTGCAACCACCACTATCCAGAACACTTTAATCACCCCATAAAGAAACCTGGGACCCTTTTAGCAGTTACTCTCCATTCTTCCCTCCATTCAGCCTATGGCACTCATCTACTTTGTCTCTATGGATTTGCCAATTCTGGACATTTCATATGGAATCATCAAATATGTAGCCTTTAATGTCTGGGTTCTTCCACTTAGCATAATGTTTTCAAGGTTCATCTATATTGTAGCATGCATCAGTACGTCATTCCTTTTTATGGTTGAGTAATATTTTATCTATTTATTAGTTAATGGACATTTGGATTATTTCACTTTATAGTTATTATGAATAATACTACTATGAACATTTGTGTACATTTAGTGTGAACATAAATTTTCAATTCTATTGTGTGTATACCTAGGAATGGCATTGTTGGGTCATATGGCAACTCTACATTTAATTTTTGGAGAAGCTGCTAGACTCCAAAGTGGATGCACATTTTACATTCCCCCAGCAATGTATGAAGGATCCAATTTCTCCATGTCCTAGCCAACACTTGTTATTGCCTGTGTTTTTGATTATTGCCATTCTAATGGGTATATAATGGTATCTTTGTGGTTTTGATTTGTATTTCCTTGATGACTAATGATGCTGAGCATCTTTCCGTACACTTATTGACCATTGTATATCTCTTTGGTGAAATGTCTGCTCAGATGCCTTGCCCATTTTTAATTGGGTTGTCTTACCTGAGTTATAAAAATCTTTTATATAGTCTGGATACTAGAAATATCACATTGATTTGCAAATATTTTTATCCCATTCTATGTGCTGTCCTTTCGTTTTCTTGATCATACCCTTTGAGGTGTTCTTTGAATTTTGATCATGTACAATTTCTCCACTTTTTCCTTGGTTGCTTGTGCTTTTAGAGTAACATCTAAAAAAAAAAAAAAAAAAAAACCTAAAAAAAAAANAAAAAAAAAAAAAAAAACCACTGCCTAATCCCAGATCAAAAAGATTTATACCTGTTTTAAGAGCTTTGTGGTTTTAGCTCCTACACTTAGATCTTTTGAATTAATATTTCATTACTTTTTAGAGATGAAAACTCACTAGTATGAGAGACAATGTCAATCAGATAGAAATGTTCACTCCAAATACCACCAAAAGTATTAAAAATCACCAGTATACAAATTCCCAGTTATAAAGTAAGTCATGGAGAACTAAATTACAGCATAGAGACCACAGTCATAATATTGTAATAACTGGTGACAGATGATAACTAGATTTATTGTGGTGAACATTCTGTAATGTATATAAATTTCAAATCACTATGTTGCACAGCGGAAACTAACATGATATGTATGTCACCTATACTTCAAGAAATAAAAATTTAAAAAATAAGTTATTGGTATAAGATATAGAAAATATTTTAACTTCAAAGCTTTAGCTCAGAGAATGCTAAACCAGTGGTTCTCAAACTTTAGTATGCTTGAGAAGCCTAAGGGCTTGTTAAAATTCAGATTGTTACTCCCCCACCAGCAGAGTTTGTGATTCACTAAGTCCTGGGTGGGAGTCATCACCACCCCCTCTATTCCTTACATTGTGCATTCCTAACAAGTTCCCAAGTGGTGTTAATGATGCTGGCCTGAGAACCACACTTTGAGAACTTTCTGATTATGAGCCCTATTTCGGTCAGTTCAACTTACATGCATGTCATGAAAAAAAGCAACTTTTAGAACTGGTTGCAGGGCTGCAACCACAATGGAATTAGTTTACATCTGAGACTTTTGCTGAACAGACATCTAATGAGCAAATTAATCTTAAAGAGGTAGGAAGCGAGGCCAGGAAAGGTGAAGTGAAGTATGGGCGGCAGAGCAAATGCTACAACTTCAGTTTTCTGGATTCCCCTAGGTTTCAAAAGCAGTTCATACACATAACAACCCACTCGTGCTGAAACAATTTGGGGATAAGACTACTTCAATATAAATTAAATGCCAGTAACATCTTTTTTAAGAATGTGAGTTATTTTATTTTTTATGATACTCTGCCACTATGTTGGACAGTCTACATCCAAGATGCCTACTGTAGTTCCGCAAAAATTCACGAGCAGAAAACCCATTTGGTAAAAGGAAACGTGGGATTTTAGCCCTAGAAAGAACCTTGGGAAAACAATACTTCAAGTCTTTGGAATTTTGTTTCATCTTTGTGAGGCTGAGCACACGTTTATGCCTTCTCTTATGTTCTCTTGTATTTCACGAATTAAACGTTTTATTAGACAATTTCAAAAGCTTTACGTAACACACAAAAATAAAGATGCACGTTCAGTGTATATGCGATGATATTCGAGAGCTGGTGGAAAGGTCTAATGCGGGTTCGAATTGCCCGGCGGCAGGGATTTGGGACAGCCATCCGGTGCGAAGCAGTACTGCCCACCCCACTTAAAGGAGTAACATAAACTCGCCAGCTACGGGATTAACGCTGGCGAACCGACGCCTGCGTTTCAGTGTGGACAGACGTGGGGCCTGCAGGCTGCGTCCAGCTGCAGACGGGATGGAAGGAAGGGCCGGCGGGCAGGCAGAGCCTCTCCGCAACCCAAACCTCCGCCCCGCCGCACGGCGCCCCGGGGACCTGCGCGGGGGCGTGCCGCCAGGGGCCAGACCTGGCGACAACCACCCGCCGCGGGCCCTGCTTCTCGTCGCCCGCGGCCTGAGGCTTTCCTTGCCCCCGGCCCTTCTCCAACCTCGCGGCGAGGGGGAGCAGGGCGACCGCGAGTCTGGAGGGGTACGACACGGCTTTCTCCAGAAATCTACCAAGAGCCCGCGTAGGCCAGAGCGCGCCGCCCAAGTCTNCTGTCTCAGAGGCACCGGCTCCTTCTTCCCTCCTTCCTCCTGTCCAGGTGTTCCCACAGCCCTGGGCGTACACCTTATCCAAGCTTTTAATGTATTCTTGTCTTGTCTGGTGAGTGCCTTAAAGTCAGGAACTGAAACTTTGTGTCCCAACCACCTAGAACCAGGCTCGTACCAAA
>NC_048224.1:62364217-62374593 GCF_002007445.2 Ailuropoda melanoleuca | reverse complement strand
GTCCTGGGATTGAGCCCCACATCAGCCTCCCTGCTCAGCAGGAAGCCTGCTTCTCCCTCTCCCACTCCCCCAGCTGGTGTTCCCTCTGTCACTGTGTCTCTCTCTGTCCACTAAATAAATAAAATCTTAAAAAAAAAAGAAGCATAATGTGAGCCACCAGTGCAAATCACATATGTAATTAAATTTTGTACTAATTTTAAAAAAGGTGAAATTAGGGGCACGTGGGTGGCTCAGTTGGTTAAGTCTCTGCCTTCTGCTCATGTCATGATCTCAGGACCCTCGAATGGAGCCTTGCATCATTGGTTTCACCGCTCAACAGGGAATCTGCTACTCAGTCTCCCTCTGACCGTCCTCCATCATGCTTTCTCTCTCTTCTCTCAAAGAAATAAAATCTTTAAAAAAAAAAGGTGAAATTAATTTCAGTATGTTTAAGTGTTATGATTTCAACAAGTAATTTANTGTTTAAGTGTTACGATTTCAACAAGTAATTTGTGTAAAATATTACCAATGAAACAGTTTACATTCTTTTTTGGGGGCATAGTCTTTAAAACCCAGTGTGTTTTTTACACTTGCAGTACATTTCACTTCACATTAGTCACTTTTCAAGTGCTGAATAGTGCCATGTGGCTATCAAGTGGCTGCTACACTGGACAATGCAGGTTTAAGCAATGATGTAACCTTTGTGAATCAAGAAGGCCCATCTTCAGAAAGCTTTCTTCTCCCCTTTTGTTATGCCTCCCCTTGCAGTGCAGGCTCATTTGAGAGGCACTTACCCATATTTGAAAAGTCAAGTCAAGTTGTGGGAGGAGGTTTACTTAATGAGATGAATCTGTTGTGTTCTCCTTTGTGGAAAGTCTTTTCTGTAAAAGCAGCGACAGTACTTTGGGCTTTTATAAAAAGGCTAGCTGAAGCCTCTCACCCTTCTACCTTGTATGGCCTGGGAGCCTTACCCGTGCCTGGCACTTAAGGTCCTTTTCTTTTGTGCCTATGCTCTCCGTTTCATTGTGTGGTGGGCACAAGATGTGGGAGGACTTACTGATGGGGGTCTGCTGCTAAGGCTGCTTTGGAGGCCCTGTGGAGCTCTCACCCCTGAAGGAGTCAGCTCGACAGGATCTGGAGCCTGACCAGCATGTGGGTNCTCCACAGGGTCTGGAGCCTGACCAGCATGTGGGCGAAAGCTTTTACATGGATAGAGGAGATGAGTCATTTTGGAGGGGTGTGGTAGTTTCTGAAACCACAAAGTGGAAAGGAAAATAAATCTCTTTTTGAAAAATATTTTTATGAATTATGTCATACATACAGCAAAGTACAGAAATCCTATGTACACAGTTTGCTGATTATCATAGAGGGGACACACCACTGTAAACCCCGCTGTGAAAGCATCCATTCTAGAGTTAGGCTGTCTTATGGGGTTAAATAAATCACCATATAGGTCAAACATTATGATACTGGCAGTGGGGAGAAAAATATTTAGAGTCAATGACTGGTCATTTGGGATGACCTGAATGAATGTTAATTGCCTTTTAACTTCCTGGCTTGCAGCTCTGGAGTGTGTGGGGGGTGAGTGGGTGTCTGAGGACGAGGAAGAAGTCTTCATGCAGGGACTGTCTCTTTCAAACTCTGGCTTGTGGTCTATAGGGTTTTTTCCCCCTCATATAGTCTAGAACAGCTCTGTCAATAGAACTTTCTGCAAAGAGGAAAATATTCTATTTATGCCTTTGCTGTTCAAGTTGGTGGCCACTGTCACAGGTGGCTGTTGAATACTTGAGACATGTCTAGTACTATTGATGATTTTTAAAATTTATTAATTTTAATTAATTTAAATAGCATGTGGCTAGAGTCTACAATATTGGACAGTGCAGGTCTAGAGCATTGAGAGTTTAATAAAAAAATTATATATACATAATGTGTAAATTTTACATTAATTGTAAAAGATTTTAATATTGCAGAAGAATATGGAATAAAACATTCTGTATAATCCTGGTTCCTCCCCCAAAGTTGAGTAGAGGTGTTTTAGTTGTTTTCATTCCGTTTTTCCAACAAATGACTTCACATAAGATACCTTGTAACAAGATAGTAGCCCCTCTCAATAACCCCTTGTATGTATTAGAGGCTTAGTTCAAGTGAGCTTTGTGTGAGGGCTTTGAAGCTTGGATAGCACTTCTGTGGCATTAACAGGATTTTCAGGTCAATAGGAGGCATGCTAAGTAAGCTCTTCCCTTCAGTTGCTTGGGCCCACGCCTGACAGAATTGGAAGCATTGAACTGTATGGAGTGCTTTCTGTATTCAGAGCCTGCATGATAGATTATCTGAATTAGGAGAGGTAGGGGGAGGAGAGACGGAGTGGGGATAATACTTCTTGGAGTCCGTCCTTTGACTGCTATTCTAGCCATCACCCCCCCCTTGTCAAATCAGCACGTAGTTACACAATGAAATAACATCACACCTGAGACAAGCCTGGCCTGCTGAATGTCCAGTCTACTTGCAAGCTAATAATTTAGCTTATTATCATTTCCTGAATGCTGGCAGAAAATTGGAGAATCATGGGTCAGAGACAGAGAACTTTCTTTTTTTTTTAATAATATTTTTTTTATTATATTATGTTAGTCACCATACAGTACATCCCTAGTTTTTGATGTAAAGTTCCATGATTCAGTACTTGTGTATAACACCCAGTGCAGCATGCAATACATGCCATCCTTAATACCCAAAACCAGCCTATCCCATTCCCCCACCTTGCTCCCCTCTGAAGCCCTCAGTTTGTTTCCCAGAGACCATAGTCTCTCATGGTTCATTCCCCCTTCTGTTTACCCCCCCTTTCTTCTTCCCTTTCTTCTCTTACCCATCTCCCTATTTCTTATGTTCCATAAATGAGTGAAACCATATGATAATTGTCATTCTCTGCTTCACTTATTTCGCTTAGCATTATCTCTTTCAGTCCTGTCCATGTTGCAGCAAATGTTGAGAAATCGTTCTTTTTGATGGCTGAGTAATATTCCATTGTCTATATGGACCACAGCTTCTTAATCCAGTCATCTGTTGAAGGGCATCTTGGCTCCTTCCACGATTTAGCTATTGTGGACAATGCTGCTATGAACATTGGGGTGCATATGGCCCTTCTCTTCACTATGTCTGTATCTTTGGGGTAAATGCCCAGTACTGCAATTGCTAGATCATAGAGTTGCTCAATTTTTAACTTTTTAAGGGACCTCCGCACTGTTTTCCAAAGTGGCTGTACCAACTTCCATTCCCACCAACAGTGTAGGAGGGATCTGCTTTCTCCACACCCTCTCCAACATTTGCTGTTTCCTGCCGTGTCCATTTTTGCCATTCTGACTGGCGTAAGGTGGTATCTCAGTGTGGTTTTGATTTGAATTTCCCAATGGCTAATGATTTTGAACATTTTTTTATGTGTCTGTTAGCCATTTGTATGTCTTCATTGGAAAAGTGTCTGCTCATATCTTCTGCCCATTTTTTGATTTATCTGTTTCTTGTGTATTGAGTTTGATAAGTTCTTTGTATATCTTGGATACCAGTCTTTTATGTGTAGTGTCATTTGCAAATATCTTCTCCCATTCCGTGGGCTGCCTCTTAGTTTTTTTGACTGTTTCCTTGGCTGTGCAGAAGCTTTTCATCTTGATGAAGTCCCACAAGTTCATTTTATATTTTGTTTCTCTTGCCTTTGGGGATGTGTCATGAAAAAAGTTGCTGTGGCCAATGTCAAAGAGGTTGCAGCCTATGTTCTCCTCTAGGATTTTGATGGATTCCTGCCTCACATCAAGGTCTTTCATCCATTTGGATTTTATCTTTGTGTATGGTGTGAGAGAGTGGTCAAGTTTCATTCTTTTGCATGTAGCTGCCCAGTTTTCCCAGCACCATTTATTGAAGTGACTGTCTTTTTTCCACTGGATGTTTTTTCCTGCTTTGTCAAAGATTAGTTGCCCAAAGAGCCGAGGGTCCATTTCTGGGTTCTCTATTCTGTTCCATTGGTCTATGTGTCTGTTTTTGTGCCCATGCTATGCTGTCTTTGTGATCACAGCTTTGTAATATAGCTTGAAATCCGAACAGAGACAGAGAACTTTCTTAATCATAGCAGAGCATTGTCCACAATAGCTAAATCATGGAAGGAGCCGAGATGCCCTTCAACAGATGACTGGAGTAAGAAGATGTGGTCCGTATATACAATGGAATACAATTTATTCTCTTTGCCCTGAGTCCCATGGCAGAGATGTGGAGGTTCCAGGTGTCTACCTGCAGGTTCAGTATGTTCCAGGACAGGAACATTGAACTTGGGGAAACCACTGTTTTTATAGTAAGAGGTAAGCAAGCTTGCTCTTTATCCTCGAGGGATGTATTCAGCAGTAGAAATAGGTGCAGGAAACTGAAAGAATATGCTAAGTGAAATAAATCAAGTAGACAAAGACAGTTATCATATGGTTTCACTCATTTGTGGAACATAAGAAATAGGAAGATCGGTAGGAGAAGGAAGGGAAGAATGAAGGGGGGATAAGCAGAAGGGGAATGAATCATGAGAGTCTGTGGACTCTTGGAAACAAACTGAGGGCTTCAGAGGGGAGGGGGTGGGGGATTGGGATAGGCTGGTGATGGGTAGTAAGGAGGGCATGTAGTGCATGGAGTACTGGGTGTTATACGCAAACAAGGAATCATGTAACACTACGTCAAACTGAAGGCTTCAGAGGGGAGGGGGGTGAGGGGTTGGGATAGGCTGGTGATGGGTAGTAAGGAGGGCACGTATTGCATGGTGCACTGGGTGTTATACGCAACCAATGAATCATTGAACTTTACATCAAAAACCAGGGATGTACTGTATGGTGACTAACATAATATAATAAAAAAACATTAAAAGAAAACCTAAAAATGTACTGTACAGTGACTACCATATGAAAAAGAAAAAGAAAAAGAAATAGGTGCAGGAGCCTCAGACCAAAGTGCTGTGTTGTCTGCAGGGAATCCTGCTCCGCAGGGTGTAAACATGGTTTTTTCTCCCAGCCTGATAAATATTCCCACTAAACCTCATTTCTCCTGGTAACTGCCACATTTCTCTTCAGACCTCAACACAATTGTCTATATTCTTTCCTACTTCCTTTCTTCCCATTCATATTCTATATAATATGGAAAAGTTTCAAATCATATTAAAGTTGTGAGAATAGTACAATCAAAACTTAAGTTTTGATTCTACCCCCAGTTTCAACATTTACTAACCNAGGGCTAATCTACTTTCATTTATGTTCCCTTCTGTGGATTAATTTGAAACAAATCCCAGATATGTCAGCACGTATACCTAAAAGACAAGGACTGCACTTGACCCTTGAACTATGTAGAGGTTAGGGGTACTGAACCCCCCATGGAGTTGAAAATCCATGTATAGCTTTGACTGCTCCCAAACTTAGTTACTAATAGCCTACTGTTGACTGGAAGCTTTATTGATAACATCAACAGTCAGCACATATTTTGTATGTTATATGTATTAAACACCGTGTTCTTGANGATTAAGCACCGTGTTCTTGAAGTGAGCTAGAGAAAAGATGTTATTAAGAAAATCACAAGGAAGAGAAAATATATTTAAAGTACATACTGTAAAAAATATGCATATAAGTGGACATGTGCAGTTCAAACCCATGTTTTTCAAGGGTTAACTGTATTTTTTTTTAAAGATTTTATTTATTTATGTGACAGAGAGACAGACAGCGAGAAAGGGAACACAGCAGGGGAGTGGGAAAGGAAGCAGCAGGCTCCCAGCGGAGGAGCCCAAAGTTGGACTCCATCCCGGAACGCCGGGATCACGCCCTGAGCCGAAGGCAGACGCTTAAGGACTGCGCTAGCCAGGGGCCCCCAGGGTTAACTGTATTTTAAAAATAATGTAACTACAATACCATCATCATGCATAAAACATTAACAAATTCCTTAATTTTAAAATCTTTAAAGATGCCATCAATATTCAAAATTTCCCTGATTAACTAAAAATGTTTTTACCCTTGGTTCGATTGATTCAGGGTCCAAGTAAGGCCCACGTGTTATATTTAGTTGATACGTTTCGTAGCTTTTTAAATCTGTAGGCTTCCTCATCTGTCTCTCTGTCCCTCTCCCTCACCCCGCTCTCTTTTTAAAAATTTCTTGCAGTTTATTTGTTGAAGAACACGGGTCATTTGTTCTGTAAAATTTCCTAAATTCTGGATTTTGCTGAATGTATCTGTGTAGGTGTCATTTAATGTGTTCCTTCCCCTGTCCCTTCATTTCCTAAACTGGTCGTTAGATCTAGAGGCTAATTTTTCTTTTTTTTTTTCTTTTTTTTTTTTTTTAAAGATTTTTATTTTTATTTATTCGACAGAGATAGCCAGCGAGAGAGGGAACACAAGCAGGGGGAGTGGGAGAGGAAGAAGCAGGCTCATAGCAGAGGAGCCTGATGTGGGGCTCGATCCCATAACGCCAGGATCACGCCCTGAGCCAAAGGCAGACGCTTAACCGCTGTGTCACCCAGGTGCCCCAAGAGGCTCATTTTTCTTATCCCAAGGCACGCTTTCCTCCCTACCAATCTTTCAGAACTGCTCTTGTCCCTCTCCCCACCCCCATTTCATCTTGCTAACCCCAGTGGTCAGTTCTTGGTTTTTACCCCGATTGTCACTCTCTTCTCGTTGAGATTCCCTTTTACTTCCCTGACCCTCTGCATCTGGTTTTCCTTCCATCCCCCATCCCATATCCTTCACTGAAGTTGGAGGAGTGTTCCAAGGCTCAATCCTTTGACTTTATTATTATTCACTTCCTTAGTGATCTCATCCGGTTTCATGCTTTTGTATACCATGTCTGTGCAGTAATCCCAAATTCATAGCCTCAGCCCAGGTATTGCCCCTGNCTTGCCCCTGAACTTAGAAACTTCTATCCGGTTGTTTCCTAGATGTACCGATTGGACATCTTTTCAAACTTAAAGCATCCCATATTGAATGCCCAATCTTTTCTCCCTGAATCTACTTCAGTTATAGTCTTCCCCATCAGAGTTAATGGCCTCCCTGTCCTATCTGCTGCTGTTCAAAAGAAGCTTGGTGTCATCCTTAGTTCTTCTTTTTCCCATACCCACAAGTGGCACACAGCAACTCTTGTAGTCTATGCCTTGAAAATACTGTGTATTCAGAACTCAGCTGGCCATTTCCTGTCTCCACCTGTGTTTCTTTCTGTCCTGCTCCAGCCTACCATCATATCTTGCAGTAGGCTGCTGACTTCTGGCTGGTCTGTTTGCTTCCGTCTTTGCCTGTCTTCAGTATATTCTTTAAAAATTTTTTAAATTTTAATTTTTTTAGTTTACTTATTTTTTTTAGAGAGAGCACACTTGTGCCACGTGAGGGTGGGGGGCGGGGAGCAGAGGGAGAGGGAGAGAATTTTAAGCAGACTGCACTGAGCAGGGACCCTGATACCAGCTCAGTCTCACAACCCTGAGATCATGACCTGAGCTGAAATCAAGAGTTGAATGCTTAACCAACTGAGCCACCCCGGTATATTATTATTATTATAGCAACCAGAACCTTTTATTTTCTTTTTCTTTTCCTTTGTTTAATAATAATTTTTTATTATGTTATGTTAGTCACCATACAGTATATCCTTAGTTTTTGAGGNGTTTTGAGGTAATATTCCATGATTCATTATTTGCGTCTAATACCCAGTACACCATGGAATATGTGCCCTCCTTAATGCCCATCACCTGCCTACCCAATCCTCCACCCCCCCTCCCCTCTGAAGCCCTCAGTTTGTTTCCCAGAGTCCACCATCTCTCATGCAACCAGAACATTTTAAAACTGAAGTCAGAGCATGTCTTTCCTCTAAAACCTTCTATTATCCACTCATCACACTCGGAGTCAAAGCCAAAATCTCTCTTCATGCTCTGAGGTATCCCTCCTGCCCTCTCTGACCCCCCGCCCCATCCTACCCCTTCCCTCTCTGCTCCAGACACACCGGCCTTGTTGATTTGGACCATGCAACACACTCCCTCCCCAGGTTTTTGCACTTGCTGTGACTGCTGGGAATGCCCTTCTCCCAGATGCCTTCTGGGAGGTGTTTTGTCNGTTTGTCCCTTTACCCTCTTCAGCCCTTTGCTAAAATGTCGCCTTCCTAGTGAGACAGTCCCTGGGGTGCTTTCAGAATTTCTCTGCCTCCCAGTCCCCATTCTTCTCCTTGCTGTCCCTGTTCCCTGATGCTTCTCTCCCCTAGCACTTGTTAACCTTTCATGTGCTGTCTTATTTACCTGTTTCGTTTCTTCTCTGCCTGCCCACTGTAAGTCTGATGGGGCAAGAATTTTTGTTTTCTCACTGCTGCATCCCCAGTGCCTAGAACTGTGCCAGACGCCCAGTAGGCACTCTAAATATTTCTTCTGTGAACAGCTGTGGCCTTCATATTAGTCCCATAGGAAGAGACTGTTGACCCTCATATGGTATTTATCACTAGATAATGAGTTTTTTGGTGTGGTGTCTTGTTCGTTCTTTCTTTCTCTCTCTCTCTCTCCTTCCTTTCTTCCTTCCTTCTTTCCTTCCTTCCTTTTTTCTTTTCTCCCTTTCTTTTCTTTCCTTTATTTTTCTTCATTCCTTCATTTCTTTTCTTTCCTTTCTTTCCTTTTTGTCTTTTCTCTTTTCTTTTCTTTTCTTTTCCTTCTTCCACAGCTAACATTTATCAAGCCCCTACAATGTTCTAGGAACACAAAGCTGAGCAACATGGTTCCTGGTACATAGAGCTTACCCTGTTGAACAAGCAAACAAAAATAAATTCACACTGCTTTCTTTTAACATCACTGTGTAAAATTCACCATTTTTAAAATTCACATACTTAGATATCCATGATTAACAGTCTTACAATTGCAAAAAACAAACAACAGACGTGTGTAACCTCCTCAGACCTAGAAATTAATGTAGAAGCATTTGTCATTTGCTTCCTCTCCAGATTCATCCACAGCTGTGCATGCATCTGCATACAAAATGGGTGCCAGGGGTAGAATATTTCTAGGGTTGGTCCCAGAGGAAAGACTGTCGAGATGATAGACCTTGGGTGGGCCAAGGTTACCTTTTGGGATGCAATCCCCAAAAGAACAAAGGGATGGATGGTAACACTTGGAGAGGGGCCATGGGAGCTGAGATCCAAATGTTATAAATACATTTTCTTCTAGGCCAGTGAGAAAGTGCTAGTTGCCCTCTGGTAGGGTAAGGAAGCTTTGCCCAAACCTAGAATCAGCCTTTTGCAGAATAAGGTAGTGTTTATTTAAACAATTAAAAACATTGTGGTGAGATGCTCATAACATTTTCCATCTTAAACATTTTTAAGTGGGTGGTTTAGTAGTGTTAAATACATTTACATTGTGCACCCAATCTGCAGACCTTTTTTCTCTTGCAAAACTGAAACTCTGTCCCCATTAAATAACAAGTCCCTGACCCTCCCTTTCCCCAACCCTTGGTAACCACCGTTCTATTCTCTGTCTCTATGGATTTGACTACTCTAAGTACCTCATACAAGTGGAATCATACAGTATTTGTCTTTTGGTGACTGAGTTAATTTTATTTTGCATTATGTCTTCAAGGTTGATCCATGTGGTAGCATGTGTTCAGACTTTCCTCCCTTTTAAGTCTGAATAATTTAGTGGTCATTTTTAAAATCATAAGATGCTGAACACAGATAGCTGTTCTTTGCATCCAGAGTTGGATTACTCAGCAGGCTGGGTAAGTTCTCACTGGCCCCACCACTAGTCCTGCCCTGAGGATCGTTATCAAATGTATCTGTAGTCAGTGGGTCCCCTAAGGGGAGACTGTGGTATACCCTTTTGAATGGGTGAACTTGGAATGTAATGAAACAACACTGGAGTTTGAAATTGGAGTTTAAATGGATTTTGTTGCTTATTAGCTTTATGAGCTACCTTCCTGGATGTTACCTTCTCTAGAGAAATCCCCTGAATATCTGGGCCATGGGTGTGTTGTGAGAGGACAAGTTTTCCTCTCACCTCTAGCTGAACACTCATGTAGCAGCAAGCACCTTTGGGGAAAGAATTCTAATCATGCTTCGTGGTAACCACCTACATTCTACCAAATGTGACACTCTTTTCCTCTTTGCCCTTCCACTCAACCAAATTTAAGAGTTTACTAAGTATTATTGCTTTACATTTGTGTGACAGGAGTTGGTTTTCAAAGCATTTTCACATACGTTCATTTTTTAATAACAGATTTGCTGAGATGTAATATGTCTAGCACACAGTTCACCCTTTTAGTATATTCACAGGGTTGTACAACCGTTACTACAGTCAATTTTAGAATATTCTCATCATCCCAAAAGAAACCCTGCATCCATCAACTGTCACTCCTGTTCCTCCCTCTCCAGCCCTGGGCAACCAC
>NC_048224.1:62352505-62364117 GCF_002007445.2 Ailuropoda melanoleuca | reverse complement strand
GATCCCAGAATGCTGGGATCATGCCCTGAGCCAAAGGCAGACGCTTAATGACTGAGCCACCCAGGCGCCCCTTCAAAAGTCTTTAAATAAATTTTAAGGCTTAATAAAAATAGCTCAAGNTGAGCCAAAGGCAGACGCTTAATGACTGAGCCACCCAGGCGCCCCTTCAAAAGTCTTTAAATAAATTTTAAGGCTTAATAAAAATAGCTCAAGAGCTTTATGTTCTACTATTGTAATGCAGAAGAAAATACACCTCTGAAGAGAATGATCATAAAAAAGGAACCAACTGAGAGGTAAAAGGATTTCTTCAAATTGAGTTAGAGTGTTTTAAAGGGCATCAAGATAGGGAACACAGTAGTGCAAGAACTTAATATTTGGTTTAATGGAGGTGATGTAGGGAGCAATGGGAACTGATCGATTGATAAAAAACTCATTAAGTGGGATACCATTGTAAAGAAATTTACAGAATTTATGGTATTCCTAAGTAAGTAAAATTATGTATACTTCATTAAATTTATCTTTTATTCCCATAGTAAGTGGTTTTTCTACATAAGAACATAGCAAGCTCCAGTGTGGAAATGGTAGTTGATAATGATTCTAGGCCTCGTATACTTATGTGGCGATAGTGACCTTTCAGCAGGCTTGGACTTTTATTTGGTTTTCTGTTGGTGATGTAGGAAAGAACATTAGGGTTCAAACCTGATGGCCATGGCCAAGAGAGAATTCTTGAGGTATCTTTGGTGCAAAAAGTAGATTTTATTAAAGCCTAGGGGCAGGACCCATGGGCAGAAAGAGCTGCACTGGGGTCATGAGGACTGGCCCATTATATACTTTTAAGTTGGGAGGGGGTTTGGGATAGCAGAGGTGTCTAAGGAATTTTGGAAGCAAGATTTCCAGGACCTTGAGGGGGCTAGCTATTGTTGGGAAAAGGTCATTTATTACCATTTATTACCGTCTAATAAAACCTGAGTCACGAGACCCTTCAGATATATATTGGTGGGTCATATGCTTGGGGGATGATTCCAAAGGAATTTTTATATGTTAAAGTAGGCTCACAGGGTCCTGGGGTTGGGCTAAGATTGCCTTTTCCCCTTAGCAAAGTATCAGCATTGAAGCAGATGAATCCCTAGACCAATGTCACTCTGCCTGTTTCAAGGACTTGTCGATGGGCTGTAGATAGTAAGGAAATTTAATAATTTTTCTTCTGCCTTTTTTTCCCACATCATTGACAGTATTTGTGGTTGGTGGACTTGGACCCTAGAGATGTCAGCTCAGTAACTGGTCTGGTGCCAGAGGAGAGCGCAGCCTCTGATCAAGTCAGGTGTGAAGCCAGCTGCACCCGTGCTCCAGACCAGGGGCTGGCCTACTCTCTGTAAAGGCCAACTAGGAAATATTTTAGGCTTTTCAGGTCATAAGGTCTCTATAGCAGCCACTCCTTGTAGACTGACGCAGCCACAGACAATATGTGAACAAATTGGCCCAGCTGTGTTCCAATGAAACTCATGAAATTCACACCGAATTTTGGAGTTAATTTTCACATGTCACAACGTATTATTATTCTTTTGGTTTTTCTCCAATCGTTTAAAAATGTAAAAGCCATTTTCACCTCACAGGCCATATGAAACAGGTAGTAAAGCAGCTTTGACCAGTAGGTACAGTTTGCTGACCTCTACTCTCCAGACTTCCTACTTCTTTTACCATTTCATATTTTATTTTGTCAAGTGAATTCCGCTTAGTTGGAACCAAGAGAAAACTCTAAGATTCCTGATTGAAAAGTTCTTTGTTCTATTTCCTTGGCTATCTGTATTTTAGGCCTTATTTTTTGGGTGTATCATTTTAGCGTATCACTTTTAAAGCCTTTTAGGCGTCAGGGAGTATATGTGAAAACTGTGAGTATGGTTTTTAATTTTTTAAATTAAAAAAATTTTTGTTTATTGGGGCACCTGGGTGGCTCAGTTAGTTGAGCGTCCCGCCCTTCGTTTCGACTCAGGTCATGATCTCAAGGTCGTGAGATTGAGCCCTGCTTCGGGCTTTGCACTCAGTGGGGAGTCTGCTTGGGATTCTCTCTCTCCCTCTGCCCCTCCCCCTGCTTGTGATCTCTCCCCCTCTTTCTCTCTAAAATAAATAAATAAATCTTTAAAAAATAAATTTGTTTGTTTATTTTTAAGGCCAGATAAAAGGCTTTCCTGTTATCCTACTGCTTTGCTTAATTAAGAGCTAATACTTTTTTTTTTTTAAAGATTTTTATTTATTTATTCGACAGAGATAGAGACAGCCAGCAAGAGCGGGAACACAAGCAGGGTGAGTGGGAGAGGAAGAAGCAGGCTCATAGCAGAGGAGCCTGATGTGGGGCTCGATCCCATAACGCCGGGATCACGCCCTGAGCCGAAGGCAGACGCTTAACCGCTGTGCCACCCAGGCGCCCCTAAGAGCTAATACTTCTTAATATAATTGGTGCCTGATTAGATTGAACTTTTAGATGTCAGTCTGTAAGAGTTTTGAACCAAAAAAAACCAAAACAATTTATTGCTATTAGCAGCTTTGTCAAAGAAAAGCAAATCTACTGAATTCTTATGTATCCAAGCCTTTTAAAAAGAGTACACACAGATCTTTTCTCAATAGCAGAAGCTTTATTTTTGTAATTCATCTACACATACGCTGAGTTAACTTAAATATGCAGAACTGGTTATACTTCTTTGGCAGGAAGTAGAGATCTTAGGGTATCTTGTGACTGACTACCTCTTTCTTCTCGAATTATTGCTAGCAAATAGCAGGAAAATCAGGTCGAGTCGTGTCATGTTGCCCTCCTAAGGAGGACTACATTTTTTCTTGTCATTTAAGTAAAGCCACCTGCTTCCCTTTCTTAAATCACAAGATTTTTGGATGTTCCATTCCTGTACAGAGACCAAGTGAAGAGGATTGAGTCCAAACCTTATTTTTGTAAATATCTTGGTCAGTAAGAAGAGTTCTGAGTTTCAAATTTTTTTCAGTCAGGAAAGAATTATTGCTGCTTCTCTCAGTAAGTACACTGTGTCACCCTGCAAATCAACAGTGACTGTTAGCTCAGGTTAACAACATTGGGTTATTGGCTGCAGTCCTTAGTTGTCCAGGAACCAAGACTACAAAGTCCCTGACCATGTATTAGGCATAAGGTATAAGGAGAATCACCTTCACCTTTTTTGTCAAGAAGAATATCTTGTATCTTCTTCACTGGGTTGAATTGACTGATGGGTCAAAATCGTCTGTGCCCAACAGACAGCCTTTTAGGACACTGGTTTGTGGTCTTCATTCATCACATTGGGTTGTGAGCTCCATGAATTCAGAGACTGTGTTACACTTTCAGTACCTCTCATTATTGAAATGTTATGCGATCTCTGTGATAGCCATTATGGCCACAGAAAGAAGCAGCATGCGCATCTCTTGTCTCCAGAAATAGGCACTAGTTCAGTAATTGTTTAACTGAGTCTTGGGAACCTTGGCTGGAGTCTCGGAGAGTAATTCTTGCCATATTTTTCATAGACTTTTTCCCGACCATCTGTCCCACCCTTGCAGTTTGGCTCACTTCCCAAATTCAGATCCTTCTGAACATTTTATAGAGAAATGTGTGGAAAACATGTGAAATACTGTGAAAATACATGGTTGAAATAGTACTACTTCTGCACGAAAATTCTATTAATGTTAGACCTATTAAACACTAATCTTAAATGAGTAGAAATAGTACATCTAGTTTCTGAAACTGTAAAAATGAACTTAAGCTGGGTGAAGTTGATTTTAAATAATGTTACAACATTAGAAGATTAGAGAAATTATCACAACTCATACCATGCCAAGAGATCACGGGGAATCAAAAAAAAATTAAAAAGATGTCATCCAAGACAAATCTTTTTCTAACAGAGCAGTAAAATGAGAAACTTAAAACTTAACATGTTTAAATCTCAAAACAGAAGGGTAGCTTGACCTTGGAAAACCTTATTAGCAGATACTTTACTACTAGGTTTTTCTTTTCCACTGTATGCCCAGTGCCTGGCATATGTTAGGTCTCAAGTAAGAATTTGAGACTATGAATGTATTTTAGGAAGAAAAACAAAAATCAAGTAAAAGTTATAATATGGACTCCTGGATCAGGACATGACTTTGTAAGCTTTGGATCCAGCATCGTTTCCACATAGTGACAGGGCATTCTAGCCATCAGTGGACCAGGGCCACCTGGTGTGGGCCATATTGATATCTCAGTGACCATCTCCATTCTAAGGTAGAGAACAAACTGCCTTGTTTTGCATGAGTCCCAATCTGAAATCACTGTATTTTGGTAAACTTATCCTTTTCAATTTCTCTATTGCCATCTCTTTACCACCTGTAGATGGTCATTCTGGTATACTAATCCCCCCAAACGAAATCACCTTTCCAAATAGATTGTCCCTGAACTCAGGCATTTCTAACTGGGCTTCTGGGGCGTGTTTTTAACTTGCTACCCAGACCTCTGCACTTGCTTAAATATCTTGAATTCAGTTTTTGATCTGGATTCCTCTTGGACTGATCTGGTTTGAAAGGGACATTGATTAGTTTTCCACATATCTTTGGCTTGAATAGCTGAGTGTAATATATCACAAAATGGCCACAAATTGCTTCCATCCCTGTCTGCACACCTCTTTGTATTATGATTTTGCTTCTCCCACTGCCTGACTCTAGGGTTAGCCACGGACTTGCACTGGCCAGTGGGACAGATAGCAGATGTGATTCAAGCAGGGACCTGGAAAGCACCTGTGCATTGAGAACTTACCCTCACTTGCTGATGGAAACTCTTCCTGCCATCCTTCATCCTGTCGATCAGTTCAGTCTGGCCACCCAGAGACATGTGGCCCAGCTGTCAGCCCCCACTAGCCAACATCAGCACCAGCACCAGCTGCTAGATCGATGAGTGAAGCCGTCCTTGACCAACAGCTTCTGTCTAGCTAACGTGCCGTATGATTGCAGCCTCATGCATGAGCCCAGCTGAGAGCAGCCAAAATTACCAATTCCGAGGATTGTGACAATAGATTGGTAGATTACCAGTATACCAAGGTCTGGTCAGTTCCCTGTGGTTAGATTGCTATCCTTTGCTAGGTTCTGAGGGTTCCTGGTTTTGTCTTTCTACAGCTGTCCTCTACTTGGAGAATTCCACTTCTGTAGGAAGTGATGCGGAACTATCGTTCCCAGTCGCTGGCTTAAGGGAACCTACCATACATGAACTTTTACCGGGTCACAGCACGCCCAATTGTTTATGTATTATCTACGTCTGTTTTCACTCTTCAATAAGTAGTTGCAACAGAGACCAAATGATCCACAAAGCTTAGAATATTTACTGTTCCCCGACCTCCACCCAGGGAAATAGATCAGGAGTGTATGAGTAATAATTAACATGCCATGACATTTCAGGAGAGCAGGCCTAGCCAAACTGATGGCAGTTGCTTTATTATCAGGTGAAATTTGAACATAGATTGTGTCAGTAAAACTCCAGGGCTTGGGAAAACGTATGTCAGGTAGAAAAAAAAATTATATTTCTATACATTGGCAACGCGTGGTTAGAAGACAGTAAAAAATTTCTGCAGTTACCAAAAAATGTAAGCAATCTAGGTATAAATAGAAAAAGAATGTATAACATATCCATGGAGAAATTTTAAAAATTTTATTGAATGACAGGAAATAAAACTTCAGTAAATGGAGAGACATATACCCTATTCATGAGGAGGAGCCTGTCTTTGGTGGTTTAATTGAAGCTCCCTTAGAAGTGGGGTTCAGGGAGTGAGTTGACTAAACTACACGGGAAAGTTGAGAAGGTATCTGAGGTCCTGATGCGAAAAGTTCACACCAGTGGACTTTTCAGCCGGGTCATTCAACCTGACTTATCTATGTGTTCACAGATCATGCTGTCACTTGGCTGTCATTAGGGCAGTTCAAATGATTGCTTCATTCCACTTATTTATTTTTCTTCCCAAACAGAAATAGTGTAGCTTTACCTGATTCGTAAGAGTTATATATGTTCATTGTACAGTCAGAAAATTGGGGAGAAATCAGAATACTTTGGCTATCTCTGAGTGGTGGGAATGAGAGTGACTATTGTTGAACATTTTGAGGATACATGCTTATATCATGATCCGGCATGCTTCTGTGCATGTGGACACGCACATATTAACAGTGAAAGTAGGGCTGTGAGGCTTATATGGTATAGGGTGTGGACTCAAGAATGGTATGAATTCTGCTTTGTCTGGTCTGTGTCTCTCTGAGGTTTCCAACAATGACAAACAAATGTATTAACTGGGCCAAGGCTTGATACTCATGTGTAAACTTTAGTGAAATAGACAGACTTGAGCCTTATGCAGGCCCTCTGCTCCCCTGAGTATCTCTCCACCCCACCAAGTCCCAATGTCACCACCAGCCTGAGGGAAGAGAATTTCAGAGTGCCCAGGTGCGGAGGAGAGAAGCAGGGGCAGTGATGGGGGGGACCAGTGGGGGCAGTCAGATCCCCAGCAATCCTGTGGGGCAAATGGAGAGAGTTCTTCTCTTTCTGTAGTACATTTAAACTTACATAGTTCACTGAGAGGTTTTCAGATTCAGGTGAGCAAGGGGGCTGGGCTGGTAACCTGTGGGGGAGAGAATGAAGTAGGAAGAGGTGGAGCCCTCGGCAAATTGGACCTAGCCTTTGATGGAAGGCATTCAAAACTTTGAAAACACTGTGCTGTCAAGCAAAAGAAGTCTGGGGCTACTCTTTAATAAAACCTTTTGTACTCTATCCTTTTATCCCCACTTCAAAAACATTAGGAATGATTTTTAGGGTCCACCTACTATCCTACTGCGGGAGATGGGCTGCACTGTCACACATCTGTTTCCCACTTTCATATTGCAGTAACTGAATTCAGGATTTTTTTGGAGCTTCAATGATTAATCTGCCTGTGTGTAGTTAGAGTGGTGGCTGGGGGCACTCAGAAAGTCCAGCATGGGGACTCCAGGGTAGCAGAGCCAGGGTGAGGGACTGGAAACAGCAGTACTACCTCTAAGTATCCGTGTCTGCATGTCTCCTTTCTTTGCCTCTTCGGTTTGTCCAGAAAAGAATCTGCCAGTCTCCATCTAGCATTGTTGTTGTTGATCAAAGGAAAGTGCCTGGAGGGGTGTGTGTGTGTGTGTGTGTGTGTGTGTGTATGTGTATGGAGGGAGGTAGGTTTTTTAAAACGATTTTATTTATTTATTTGAGAGAGAGAGAGAGCGAGAGAGCACACGAGCAGTGGAAAGGGGCAGAGAGAGGGACAAACGGACTCCCTGCACGGAGGACCCTGGGATCATGACCTGAGCCAAAGGGAACTTAAGCAACTGAGCCACCCAGGTGTCCCATGGAGGGGAGTGGTTCTAAAGTATGTACACTTTATCTTAACTCCATTTTCCATAGCAGGGCGTCTCTGCCTCTGTGTCTCGTGTGTTCTAGGTGTGGGGTGGGGAAGAGATTCATTAGCTCCCAGGCTGTTCTGACGTTCAGTACTCTTGGGCTCCTCACTCACACCATCTGTTGCAACTGGTGTCCACAGATTCTGCCTTTGCTGGGTCTCTTGGGAGACATACTTCTCACTGGGATTCCTTTCCCCACACTTAAATCTCAGCTTTCTTTCCCCCATTCAGTCATGTACCGTACCATTTTTTCCATTATTTTCCATCTCCCCCCAGTTAGGTCTTTGGTCCATTGTATCTCCTCCTGATGTCTTTGATCTTCTGGGTGTATGTATATGCATATGTGTGTGTGTGTGCGTGTGTGTGTGTGTGCATATATATACACAGATATATATATATTTGAAAGATTCCTTTAGTTTGGTTTTACTGAGGTTTTGGAGGGAACAGAGATAAATGTATGTGTTTTATCTAACATGTATAATTAGAAGTCCCAGGACTAGTTATTACATTACTCAACTGGAATGACACTAGGTAAAATGATTTTCTAACTCGTTCTACAAAATCTACAAGTGGTTTAGTCCCTTAATTTATTTCTGAATTCTAGTTCACATGGAGTTTTGTTCTTGCATGAATTCTACCCTCTTTTACCTTCTGGAAGAATCAAATTCAAACAAAATTTAAATGACCACTCCTTTAAAAAGAAATATATGGTTTTTGTCTTTAATTATGGTAAAAAAAAAAAGGTAACAAAAAGCTTACCTTTTTAAAAACCATTTTAATTGGTTTAAACTGTAGTTTAAGGAGTGTTAAGTATGTTCACGTTGTTGTGCAACAGATCTCCAGAACTTTTCATCTTCTCAGATTAAAACTCTGTACCCATTAAACAATGACTTCCCATTTTCCCTCCTCCCAGCCCCTGCAACCACTATTATGCTTTCTTTTTCTGTGAATTTGGATACTTTAGATACCTCATATAAGTGGACTCGTATAATATTTGTGTTTTCGTGAGTGGTTTATTTCACTTAGCATTATATCCTTAAGATTCATCCATACTATAGCATGTGAAAGGATTTCCTTTTTATTTTTATTTTATTTTAAAAAATATTTTATTTATTTATTTGACACAGAGAGCACAAGCAGGGGAGTGGCAGGCGGAAGGAGAGGGAGAAGCAGGCTCCCTGTTGAGCAGGGAGCCCCATTCAGAACTCCATCCCAGGGTCCTGGGATCATGACCCAAGCCAAAGGCAGATGCCCAACCAACTGAGCCACCCAGGTGCCCCAGGATTTCCTTCTTTTTAAAGGCTGAACAATTTTCCATTGTATGTATAGACCACATTTTGTTTATCCCTTCATCCATTGCTGGACATTTGAGTTGGTTCTATCTTTTGGCTACCGTGAATAATGCTGCTGTGAACATGGATGTACAAATATCTCTTTAAGTCCCTGCTTTCATTCCTTCTGAATGTATATCCAGAAGTGGGATTGCTGGGTCATGTGGTAATTCCATTTTTAGTTTTTTGAGGAACCACCGTACTGTTTTCCATAGAAGCTGCATATGTTACAATCTCAATGGTAGTATTTAAGGGTTCCAGTTTCTCCATTGTCTTTATCTTTTTAATGTAATAAATGCTCCTTTCAAATAAAACTTCAAAACAGAAATATGAAAAAATTAAAACCACCCATATTTTGCCATGCAGCGATGTTAACATTTCCTTTTCTCCAATTTTAAATAAAAAATTTATAAATTCAGAGAAGATGGTGGAGGAGTAGGGGACCCTTTTCNTTTCAGCCGGTCCCCTGAGTTGAGCTGGATAGGTACCAGACCAGCAGGAACATCCACGGAATCAGCCTGAGACGCAGGAAGATACATCTGGATCTCTACAAATGAACATCTCCAGCGCTGAGTATTGAGGTACGAAGCGGGGAGCCATGAAACCGTGCATAAATATCCGAAGATAAACGGAAGGGGCAGGGAGCTGCCGCGTACGGGCGCCGGGAAGCGGTAGCCACCTGCACTGGGGAGCGGGGGGACTCGTGGACCGGCACCCGCGAGACAGCAGACTGAGACTGTGAGCTGGGAGCGCACACGACCAGACTTCTGACGGAACTCCAGTGTGCTCACCGGATCCAGACTGAGACCGGGAGCTCCAGGAGCGAGTGGGGGCGACTGGCGGCTCGTGGCTGGCGTGTTAGAAACACAAAGGACAGAGACGCGATCGCCCTGGAAGTGAGGGCTGGGATGCTGGGTGTGGGGCGCACATCCCGGTACGCTGCAGGGTTGAGCAGCGCCAACAGTAACAGAGTTAAAGTGGCCAGAACATCAGTGGAGAATGGCCCGCAATCCCTCTGTTCTGTGACAGAGGCTGAGACTCGGCCACTGCTGCTCTGACTCTCAGAAGAGGCACAGTAAACCGCCAGGGAAAGCCGNGGAAAGCCGCCAGAGAACAAAAGCCCGGAAATACCGGCTCACAGCGTGCCCATCCCCATCCCCCCTCGCAGGGGACATGGAGACTCTACCCAAACAGGGTTGCCTGAGTATTGCCGCGGCAGGCCCCTCCCCCAGAAGGCAGGCTGAAAAATCAAGAAGTCCACATCTCGGGGCGCCTGGCTGGCGCAGTCCTTAAGCATCTGTCTTCAGCTCAGGGCGTGATCCTGGTGTTCCAGAATCGAGTCCCCCATTGGGCTCCTCCACTGGGAGCCTGCTTCTTCCTCTCCCACTNTTCTTCCTCTCCCACTCCTCTGCTTGGGTTCCCTTTCTTGCTGACTGTCTCTCTCTCTCTCAAATAAATAAATAAACTCTTTAAGGAAGAAGCCCACATCCCTAAGATCCCTATAAAACAAGGGTGCACGGCCTGGGTCCCGGTCAATAATTTGGGCTCTGGACAACACCGCAACCTNAATCTCTCTTCATCAGAATGACGAGAAGGAGAAGTCCCCCCCAGCAAAGAAAAGATAATGAGTCTGTGGCCTCTGCCACAGAATTGGCCTCGGCCACAGAATTAATACATACGGATGTATCCCAATTATCAGAAATGGAATTCAGAGCAACAATGGTCAAGATGATGAGTAAACTTGAAAAAAGCATCAGAGAAAGCGTTGCTGAGAATATAGAATCTCTAAGGGCAGAAATGAGAGCGAATCTGGCAGAAATTAAAAATTCTATGAGCCAAATGCGGTCAAAATTGGAGGCTCTGACAGCCAGGGTGAATGAGGCAGAGGAACGTATCAGCGAATTGGAGGATGGGTTAGTAGAAGCAAAAGCTAAAATAGAATCTGGACTCNACCGAGGCAGAGGAACGCGTTAGCGAATTGGAGGATGGGTTAGTAGAAGAAAAAACGAAAATAGAAGCTGGTCTTAAAAAAATCCACGCCCACGAATGTAGATTACGGGAGATTACTGACTCTATGAAACGATCCAATGTCAGAATCATCGGCATCCCTGAAGGGGTGGAGAAAAACAGAGGTCTAGAAGAGATATTTGAACAAATTGTAGCTGAAAACTTCCCTAATCTAGCGAGGGAAACAAACATTCGTGTCCAAGAGGCAGAGAGGACCCCTCCCAAGCTCAACCACGACAAACCTACACCACGCAAATTTNTTGAAAGCGGCCAGGGCAAAGAAATTTCTCACGTACCAAGGCAAAGGTATCAGAATTACGTCAGACCTGTCTACACAACCTTGGAATGAGAGAAAGGCTTGGGGGGGCATTTTTAAAGCTCTTTCAGAGAAAAACATGCAGCCAAGGATCCTTTATCCAGCAAGGCTGGCATTCAGAATTGGTGGAGAAATAAAGACCT
Organism: Ailuropoda melanoleuca; assembly: GCF_002007445.2. Taxonomy (NCBI): domain Eukaryota; kingdom Metazoa; phylum Chordata; class Mammalia; order Carnivora; family Ursidae; genus Ailuropoda; species Ailuropoda melanoleuca. The sequence goes on along the minus strand of NC_048224.1, from coordinate 62,352,904 downwards.
TGCAGAATCGCCAATCATTAACCAATTTCGTAACCACGAAACCAGCCCTACAGGAGATATTAAGGGGGGCTCTATAAAGGTAAAAAGGCCCCAAGAGTGATACAGAGCAGCAAGTCACAACCGATACAAAGACTTTAAAGAGAAATGGCATCATTAAAATCATATCTGTCAATAATCTCTATCAATCTAAATGGCTTAAATGCTCCCATAAAATGCCCCAGGGTTGCAGATTGGATAAAAAGACATGACCCATCCATTTGCTGTCTACAGGAAACTCATTCTGAACCTAAAGATACATCCAGACTGAAACTAAAGGGATGGAATACCATCTTTCATGCTAATGGACCTCAAAAGAAAGCTAGGGTAGCAATTCTCATAGCAGACAGATTGGATTTTAAA
>NC_048224.1:62352189-62352490 GCF_002007445.2 Ailuropoda melanoleuca | reverse complement strand
CTGGATTTTAAACTAGAGGCCATAGAGAGAGATACAGAAGGGCACTATATTATTCTTAAAGGATGTATCCAACAAGTGGCTATGACAATTATAAATATATATGCCCCCAACAGGGGAGCACCAATATACACAAGCCAACCCTTAACCACAATAAAGAGACATATAGATAAAAATACACTAACAGTAGGAGACCTCAACACTCCACTATCAGCAGTAGACAGATCACCTAAGCAGAAAATCGACAAAGAAACAAGAGCATTGAATGCCATACTCAACGAGTTGGACCTCATAGATATATATA
>NC_048224.1:62348232-62351985 GCF_002007445.2 Ailuropoda melanoleuca | reverse complement strand
ACAAGGAAAAATTTGGAAGAACCTCAAACACTTGGAGACTAAGAACCATCCTGCTCAGGAATGACTCGATAAACCAGGAAATCAAAAAACAAATTAAACAATTTATGGAGACCAACGAGAAAGAAAACACAACGGTCCAAAACCTATGGGATACTGCAAAGGCAGTCCTAAGGGGGAAATACATAGCCATCCAAGCCTCACTCAAAAGAATAGAAAAATCTAAAATGCAGTTTCTATATTCTCACCTCAAGAAACTGGAACAGCAACAGAGGGACAGGCCTAACCCACTGACAAGGAAGGAGTTGACCAAGATTAGAGCAGAAATCAATGAATTAGAAACCAGGAGCACAGTAGAGCAGATCAACAGAACTAGAAGCTTTTAGANAGAGAATCAATAAAATTGACAGACCACTGGCAAGACTTATCCAAAAGAATAGAGAAAGGACCCAAATTAATAAAACTATGAATGAAAAGGGAGAGGTCACAACCAACACCAATGAAATTGGAAGGATTATTAGAAACTTATCAGCAGCTTTATGCCAATAAATTAAACAATCTGGAAGAGATGGAGGGNCAAAGAGAAAGGACTGAGATTATTAAAATTATGACTGAAAAGGGAGAGGTCACGACCAGCACCATTGAAATTGCAAGGATTATTAGAAACTTTTATCAACAGCTATATGCCAAAAAACTAAACAATCTGGAAGAGATGGAGGCCTTCCTGGAAACCTATAAACTACCAAGACTGAAACAGGAAGAAATAGATTTCTTAAATAGGCCAATTAACTATGAAGAAATTGAGTCAGTGATAAACAACCTTCCAAATAATAAAACTCCAGGCCCAGACGGTTTTCCTGGGGAATTCTACCAAACATTCAAAGAAGAAATAATACCTATTCTCCTTAAAGCTATTTCAAAAAATAGAAACAGAAGGAAAGCTACCAAACTCATTCTATGAGGCCAATATTACTTTGTCCCCAAACCAGGCAAAGACCCCATTCAAAAAGGAGAATTACAGACCGATTTCTCTAATGAATATGGATGCCAAAATCCTCAACAAGATCCTTGCTAATAGAATCCAACAGTACATTAAAAGGATTATCCATCATGACCAAGTGGGATTCATCCCTGGGATGCAAGGGTGGTACATCATTCGCAAATCAATCAGCGTGATATATCATATCAACAAGAAAAGACTCAAGAACCATATGATCCTCTCAATTGATGCAGAAAAAGCATTTGACAAAATACAGCATCCTTTCCTGATTAAAACCCTTCAGAGTGTAGGGATAGAGGGTACATTCCTCAATCTCATAAAAACCATCTATGAAAAGCCTACAGCAAATGTCATTTTCAATGGCTAAAGCTGGAAGCCTTTCTCTTAAGATCAGGAGCACGACAAGGATGCCCACTCTTGCCACTTTTATTCAACATAGTACTAGAAGTCCTTGCAACAGCAATCAGGCAACAAAAAGGGATAAAATGTATTTAAATCTGCAAAGAAGAAGTCAAACTGTCTCTCTTTGCAGATGACATGATACTCTATATGGAAAACCCAAAGGAATCCACTCCCAAACTATTAGAAGTTATAGAACAATTCAGTAAGGTGGCAGGATACAAAATCAATGCCCAGAAATCAGTTGCATTTCTATACACGAATAACGAGACTGAAGAAAGAGAAATTAGGGAATCCATCCCATTTACAATAACACCAAAAACCATACGTTACCTTGGAATTAACTTAACCAGAGACGTAAAGGACCTATATCCTAGAAACTACAAATCACTCTTGAAGGACATTGAAGAAGACACAAAAAGATGGAAAAATATTCCATGCTCATGGATCGGAACAATTAAANATAGTTAAATTGTCCATGCTACCCAGAGCAATCTACACTTTCAATGCTATCCCGATCAAAATACCAATGACAGCTTTCAAAGAACTGGAACAAATAGTCCTTAAATTTGTGTGGAAACAGAAAAGGCCCCGACTCGCCAAGGAACTGTTGAAAAGGAAAAACAAAGCTGGGGGCATCACAATGCCGGATTTCGAGCTGTACTACAAAGCTGTGATCACAAAGACAGCATGGTACTGGCACAAAAACAGACACATCGACCAATGGAACAGAATAGAGAACCCAGAAATGGACCCTCGGCTCTTTGGGCAACTAATCTTTGATAAAGCAGGAAAAAACATCCGGTGGAAAAAAGACAGTCTCTTCAATAAATGGTGCTGGGAAAATTGGACAGCTACATGCAAAAGAATGAAACTTGACCACTCTCTCACACCATACACAAAGATAAACTCCAAATGGATGAAAGACCTCGTTGTGAGACTAGAATCCATCAAAATCCTAGAGGAGAACATAGGCAGCCACCCCAATGACATCGGCCAAAGCAACTTTTTCGNGATGAAAGACCTCAATGTGAGACAGGAATCCATCAAAATTCTAGAGGAGAACATAGGCAACAACTTCTATGACATCGGCCAGAGCAACCTTTTTCACGACACATCTCCAAAGGCAAGAGAAATAAAAGATAAAATGAACTTATGGGACTTTATCAGGATAAAGAGCTTCTGCACAGCCAAGGAAACAGTCAAAAAAACTAAGAGACAGCCCACGGAATGGGAGAATATATTTGCAAATGATACTACAGATAAAAGACTGGAATCCAAGATCTACAAAGAACTTCTCAACCTCAATACCTGAGAAACAAATAAACAAATCATAAAATGGGCAGAAGATATGAACAGACACTTTTCCAATGAAGACATACAAATGGCTAACAGACACATGAAAAAATGTTCAAAATCATTAGCCATCAGGGAAATTCAAATCAAAACCACACTGAGATACCACCTTACGCCAGTTAGAATGGCAAAGATAGACAAGGCAAGAAACAACAATTGTTGGAGAGGATGTGGAGAAAGGGGATCCCTCCTACATTGTTGGTGGGAATGCAAGTTGGTACAGCCACTCTGGAAAACAGTGTGGAGGTCCCTTAAAAAGTTAAAAATTGAACTACCCTATGACCCAGCCATTGCACTACTGGGTGTTTACCCCAAAGATACAGACGTAGTAAAGAGAAGGGCCATNAAAATGGGCAGAAGACATGAACAGACACTTTTCCAATGATGACATACAAATGGCTAACAGACACATGAAAAATGTTCAAAGATCATTAGCCATCAGGGAAATTCAAATCAAAACCACACTGAGATACCACCTTACGCCAGTTAGAATGGCAAAGATAGACAAGGCAAGAAACAACAATTGTTGGAGAGGATGTGGAGAAAGGGGATCCCTCCTACATTGTTGGTACAGCCACTCTGGAAAACAGTGTGGAGCTCCCTCAAAAAGTTAAGAATTGAGCTATGCTATGACCCAGCCATTGCAATACTGGGTATTTACCGCAAAGATACAGACGTAGTGAAGAGAAGGGCCATATGCACCCCAATGTTCATAGCAGCAGTGTGCACAATAGCTAAATCATGGAAGGGGCCGAGATGCCCTNGATGACTGGATTAAGAAGATGTGGTCCATATATACAATGGAATATTACTCAGCTATCAGAAAGAACGAGTTCTCAACATTTGCTGCACCATGGACAGCACTGGAGAATATAATGCTAAGTGCAGTAAGTCAAGCCGAGAAAGACAATTATCATATGATTTCTCTCCTCTTTGGACCATAAGAACTAGGAAGATTGGTAGGGAAAGAAAGGGATAAAGAAAGGGTAGGTAATCAGAAG
>NC_048224.1:62346700-62348132 GCF_002007445.2 Ailuropoda melanoleuca | reverse complement strand
AACAAGAACCGTGATGTAATCAATTAGCAATTGTGTGTTATAAATTCACGTGCATAGTAGAGATCATATTCACATTGAATAACTTATTACTGATATGGATATGGTCAGTATTTCTCTTTTCTCATGAAATATAAAATATATATAGGGGTGCCTGGGTGGCACAGCGGTTAAGCATCTGCCTTTGGCTCGGGGCGTGATCCCGGGGTTATGGGATTGAGCCCCACATCAGGCTCCTCCGCTGGGAGCCTGCTTCTTCCTCTCCCACTCCCCCCTCCTTGTGTTCCCTCTCTCGCTGGCTGTGTCTATCTCTGTCAAATAAATAAATAAATAATCTTTAAACAAACACAAAAAAAGAGTGTCTCTTATGAAAAAAATCAATGGAAAAGAATTAAATAGGGACTGTATTTCTAGCAAGTACGTTTAAAGAGGGAATCTGGTAATTATTAGGAAAAGATGGAAAAACAATGGCCCAATATGTCCCTGAAATTGAAATAGGTGATTTGGTCTGTTGAAATCCAAGAAAGAAACTCAACCAGGTTTTAAGGAATTAATTTACATTCTCCAGCCCCATTTTGTAAATGGGTGTTCCTTGGAATCATCCATGGGAGCAGAAGAGAGAGAAAGCAGAGAGACAGAGAGAAAGGGGAGGGGAGGGGAGAGGAAGAAAGAGGAAAAGTGAGTAAGAGGAGAGAGGAGAAGGGAGAACAGAGAGGAAAGGGAGAGGAATGAAGGGAAGGAAAGCAGCAGTACTCCAGAAGCAGAGATGGGTGTTTTCTGAGGTGCGGAGGGTGTGGGATAGACAGGAAGGGCTTTCTATCCTGTGCCAATTCCTGTGGTCATTAAAGTTTGCCAGCCCTCATCTAATTCCTTATCAACCTCCCTCAAGGGAATCAGAAATAAACTAACTCACTAACAGCTCTTTCTTGCAAGACTGTACTCCTCATGAAAGAATCAGAGCCAAACAGGCATAGTCATTTCCAAACTCCACTTAACATTTATTAGGTAAAAGCAGAATAACACTCCAACACACGGTGTAAGATATACAAAACTCGAGCCCTCGACCCTGGACAACTAAAATGCAAGTCACTCTACCCAGTACAAAGTACATCTTCAAAATATATTTTTATATTCCTTCACCAGGCAGCCACACACATCCACATGCCTGTAAAGGTCAAAGGCTCAGTTAACTGCACTGTTCTCGGACCAAAAGGAAGCTGACAAAAGCATCCTGATACCTTCTTTCAATAGGTTCAAAGGAAAAATCCTGACACTGGAATTGTCCCTGGGGGGCGGATCAGGTAGGCCAACACCTCAATGGCCTAAAGAGACACAAAGCCACCCCAAAAAAGTGCTTCTAACTATAAATAGCAAGTATTAACATGCCTATAGATTGCTATGATAGCCTATCAGTGCAAAGGTACGCATAAATGCC
>NC_048224.1:62339034-62345285 GCF_002007445.2 Ailuropoda melanoleuca | reverse complement strand
TGTGTGTGTGTGTGTGTGTGTGTGTGTGTGTTTGCTTTAACAGTAGCGAGAAAGTTTCCATTCCTCAGTTTGTAGCTAAAACAAAATACAAGATGCATAACTTTAGGAGAGAGAAAAACCAAAAAACAAGCACAGCCCCTAATATCTGGAGCTGGCCCATCACTCCGGACTAGGCCATGGCATTCTCCTGTGGGACGTAAGCAGTCTCAAGAGCACGCACCTCAGGCAAAGCCACCCTTAGACCATGACAGAATGAGACAAGGCAAGACCACATTTTAAATTTGTCAAAATTTGACAAAAACGAGATGACTGTGCAACCCTCAGATACTGAGCAGCCTTCTCTTGGCCAAAATGAATGACTGCTGCTTCTTTGCCCGTGACAACTTTATCTTTAGCCTGTCCTCCAAATGTTTGTTTATCGAGACACTCAATGTTCAAATTGCCTTCCCTTTCTACAGCATCCCAGCCAGTGAACTCAGACCCTCAGATCCTCTTCCAAATCACCCAGGCAAAGCTCAAATCCTGCTACAGGTTCTCTCTGACACTCTCTTACTAACAGTCCTCAGTCCCCTGCTGTGCTTTCTCTCTCAGCTCAGTGAGTGACAAACCTGACTTGTTCTTCTCTAGGTGTGTCCCTGGTAGTCTTTGGCTGAAGACATCGACAGCTTAAAGATCAAAACCATGAGCATGAGATGTTGTAAAAATCCAGAAATCCACAGAATTTTTTGGAAAGCATAAATGTTGCTTCTTAGGCAACTGTGTGTGTATGTGTTTGTATTTATTTAGTATGTCATGAATTATAAGCAGGACTGACTACATAATTTGTGAGGACAGGTGCAAAGGAAAATATGGAGCCCTTTGTTCGATGTTCATTAAGCATTTTGAGACCATGACAGCAGAGCATTAAACCCAGCGAGGGCCCTTCTGAGCACGGGTCTCTGTGACAGCACGGGTCACACCCCATGAAGCCCCTGGTCCTGATTATGAGATACCTTCTTTCAATCCTGTTCACCGGGGATTGATGGAAGTGGGTGAAGAATTACTACTTTCCTAAATTACCTCCTATTGGCCTTGCCTCATCTCTTCAAAAAAGAAAAAAAAATTCAATTGTGGTAAAGTACATACAACATCAAATTTACTATCTTAATAATTTTTAAGCACACAGTTTAGTGATATCAAATGCATTCTTGTGTCGTACAGCCATCATCTCCAAAAGGTCATCTTGCAAAACTGAAACTGTGTACCCATTAAACCACAGGTACCCTCCTCCAGCTCTGGTAGCCACCATTCTGCTTCCTGCCTCAGTGAATTTGGCTACTCTGGGTACCTCATATAAGTGGAATCGTACAATATTTGTCTCTTTGTCACTGGCTGATTTCACTTGGTGCCATGTCCTCAGGATTCATCCATGCTGCAGCGTGTGATAATTTCCTGCCCCCCCTTTTTTTAAGATTTATTGATTGATTTGAGAGAAAGAGAGTGAATGAGAGCGAGTACATGAGCGGGGGGGAGGAGCAGAGAGAGTTGGAGAAGCAGACTCCCCACTGAGCAGGGAGCCCGACTCCTGGCTTGATTCCAGGACCCTGAAATCATGACCTGAGCCCAAGGCAGATGCTTAACCAACTGAGCCACCCAGGCACCCCAGTTTCCTGCCTTCTTTAGGCTGAATTCCATGGTATTGGATTTCTTTGTACGTATGTGCCACATTTGTTTTCATCCATGTATGGACTTTTGGGTTGTTTCCATCTTTGGCTGTTGTGAACAATGCTAGTATGAACATGAATACACATCCATCTGTTTGAGTACCTGCTTTCATTTTGGGGGGACGTATTAACAGACTTTTTGAAAAACCATCACGCTGTTTGCCACAGTGGCTTCCCCTTTTACATTTCCATCAACACTGTATATCCTCACTAACTTTCGGTTTATTTTGTATTTTTTTAATCCTAATGGGTGTAAAGTGGTATGTCATTGTCGTTTTGACTTGCATTTCCCTACCAATTAGTGTTTACCTTTGTTTTTAAATTTGCTTTCGAATGCTCACAGAGTCACTCTTCTTTCTAGAAAAGAGATGAAGTTTCTGGAGCAGTCAGGTTGTCTGAAAGGCTCCCTGAGTGCGGAAGAACAGCTGTCACTCATCAGTGGTTGTTTGAATATCCAAGCAGCAGTAGAGGGTGCCATGCACATTCAGGTGAGTTGATATTGCACTCCCATCTCTAAGGACTTGAAGAGATTGCCTTCCAGCTCCCTTGGAAGAACCGGGGTAGATAAAGGGCAGTTGTAAGGTGCAGGCATCTAGAACCCTGAAGGTCAGGATTATGTTTTATGTGATAGGAAGCATTGTTTCAAAACATCTCCTATATGGGCTGTCATCAAGTTACTGTGATTAAATATTGTCTTTCAGAGGTGTTAGAATTTTGAACAGAAATAGGTTTTCTGGACAGCCAACACTTTTATTTTCCTACTGAATGAGAGATTATATTCTTGTTCTCATATATAATTGAATAAAAACTTAAAAAAATCATCTGAAATAAACCCTTTCATTTCTTGTAACATTTGCATTTAGCTTTTCCAACAACTTAAAAGAACTGCTCGGGGCGCTGTTTGCATAGCAGAGCAAGCTGCGGGCAGGCTCCTCAAGGGCTGCCCAGGCAGCTTGGCACCTGTCCCGTCAGGACCCATCCCTCCTGGAGCTCCTGTGTCTATACATAGTTCCTGCTCCTATTTAAGAACCTGGACGTATAAATTTGTCTTTTAAAAATGTTACACTTACTGCCATAAGGTTTAAGTGGATCTACCTAAAACTGAAAGAAGCATCACTCCTGATACCCTCCTTGATACTTTGTGTTGTGAGGCTTGCACGTTTCATGTTGTTTCTTTGATGACATTCTAGCTGAGAATTTTGGAGCAAACCAAAAATACTGTGTTTTATGGTGAGCTGCTGCTCTGAGATTGAGGTCAAATACAATCAATTGAGGTCTTTGTCTTTGTAGCTGTAAAATTTCTCTAGTTCATTTAACAAATGCGTGTCAAACAGAACATAAGAAGAGGACTTGATACATAAGATATGTCAATTCCATATCTCTTTTGAGTATTTTCATCTCTGTCTCTCATTTGGTGAAGGCTGTATAAAACTGGGGGGACTTGCAAGGGACCAGAGGGCTCTTTTCGGAGGGATAGAGGGCTCCTTTCGGGAACTTTCCAAAGCCATCTCTTTCTACCACCCTGCTGTGCTGCAGAGTGCTGTCAGGAAGGGACTCGCTTCTGAGGAGCACAGAAGCCTTCCAGCCTTTCCAGTATGGGCTCAGCAGAGACAGTTCTGTACATGTGTTTGGTTTCTAAGGAAAGTGTATGCCTCATATGCTGATCCTGCTGGAGGAGGAAAAACAATGAGATTTTGTGGCTCCTGATATTAGTGAGGACCTGTGGGAGCTTCCTGCTGTGGAGGTGGTGGTTGAGGACACAGGCTTTTAGTCAAGTGGACTTTGCACTGAGCAGCTGGGTGCCCTTGTGAGTTTAACTTTTAAGCCCCACTTCCTCATCTGGACAGTGGGCATAATACCCAGTGCACCAGGTAGTTGTGAAGAGAACTGTCCGTGCTCACATCTAAGGTCACGCTCATTGAAGGCAAGCCTCCATTTTTCCAACGAGAAGATTAAAAAAAAATTCTTTTTGGGTCAATTTGATATACAATATTTACATAATACATAATCAAATGTTATAATTATATATAAGATGTGATCTGAAATAGGACCATGTAACACATTACTGAAATATTTCTACTTTCCCATTTCACCAAACACTTCTTTTTTAAAAAAATTTTTAAAGATTTTATTTCTATATTTGAGAGAGAGAGAGAGCCTGAGAAGTGGGAGGGACAAAGGGAGAGGAACAAGCAGACTCCCCGCTGGGCGTGGAGCCAGATGGGGCCACACAACTGTGACTGACTTGATGTGGGGCTTGATCCAGGACCCTGACATCATGACCTGAGCTGAAGTCAGACGCTTAGCCAACTGAGCCACCAGGTGTCCCAAAACACTTCTGTTCAGGCGTCTCTGACTCCGGTGTCTTTGTCTTCAGTAGAGGGATGATTTTGAGTCTCCTTTCTAGACAGAGTTTTCCAGAGCACATCATTATTGCTTTCCTGAGATGTTGCTGTGCAAAGCTTTTGAACCCACATACGACATGGCATTAGAAGTCTCATCTCCATAATGCTAAGCGAAATAAGTCAAGCAGAGAAAGACAATTATCATATGGTTTCTCTCATCTATGGAACATGAGAACTAGGAAGATTGGTAGGGGAAGAAAGGGATAAAGAAAGGGGGGTAATCAGAAGGGGGAATGAAGCATGAGAGACTATGAACTCTGACAAACAAACTGAGGGATTCAGAGGGGAGGGGGGTGGGGGAATGGGATAGACTGGTGATGGGTATTAAGGAGGGCACGTATTGTATGGTGCACTGGGTGTTATACGCAACTAATGAATCATGGAACTTTACATCAAAAACCAGGGATGTATTGTATGATGACTAACATAATATAATAAAAAACATTAAAAAAATGAATAAAACATATTCTCTGTTCAAAAAAAAAAGAAGTCTCATCTCCAGCCTCAACTACTAATTCTCAAACCTTCAGGTGTTTTTTTCTCTTTGCAGTGGTATACTTGTGGTTCCTCAATGTAACAACTGGCTATGTGACTTTTTCTCTTTTAAAATGATCTTTATAAAGTTTATTTCCAAATTTCCCAGCACTAGCAATTGTGAAACCATGCCTTAGGAATAATTCAAATGTCTCTGTTAAATTTCTTTGTCTCCTGGTCCCATTGAAAAAATAGGTTTTATCAGATGATTTCTATGCTAGCATGATTGAATTCAGAAGAATGTGTCTTTCCTAAACAGTATATTATTTTTTTAAAAATGGAGATCCCTTCATAGTAGAACTTTGTAATGACTTGAATATAAGGCAAGTCTTTTTTATGGGATAATTTTTGGGGAATATTCTAAGTTATAATGCATGTAAAATGCTTAGCATCAGCACTTGGCACATAGAAAATGCCCCAGAAATTGATAAAATAAGTAATTTTATAATGTGACCATTTGTATACAAATTTGATAATAAATGATGTGGGGCAATATATGTTGATCTATGCAAAAGTATTGAAAACTGCTCTTTAAGGTCTGTCTTTATTTCATAGATTGAATGTATTTACATGGCATTTACATGTTGAGCAGCATCTATTATGCAGAACAACACTTGAGTCAGGCAGTGTAGGGAAAGGAATATAGAAAAGACGATGTAAACTCTACTAGGTTTATCTCCTGTAAGAGATTATGTTCTTCAGAAATTACTTGTACCTCTGGTCCCCCAAAGAGTAATGGAGAGGGGCACAGATCTGAGCCGGAGGCTTTGGGAAGATTTGATGAAGGTAGGATTTGAGCCTGCTTTGGTCTTTGACAAGTGGATTTTGGGGGATAGGGTGGGGACAGTATCTCAGGAAGAGATGAACAGAGGATGAGAGGTGCCTGTGAGTATGTTTGTGGCAACCAGACTAGAATGGTGAGGCTGAGTCACAGGGCAGTTGGAGAGGTGGGAAAAAGGCTGGAAGTGGAAGCTAAGTAGAGAATGCTTGGAATGCCAAACTGAAGACTTATTTAGATAAAATGAATTAATCTTTCTAAAATGCTTAGAGTATTGCATTTCTATACATGAACAATGAGACTGAAGAAAGAGAAATTAGGGAATCCATCCCATTTACAATAGCACCAAAAATCATACGTTACCTTGGAATTAACTTAACCAGAGACGTAAAGGACCTATATGCTAGAAACTATAGATCACTTTTGAAAGATATTGAGGAAGACATAAAAAGATGGAAAAATATTCCATGCTCATGGATTGGAAGAATTAACATAGTTAAAATGTCCATACTACCCAGAGCAATCTACACTTTCAATGCTATCCCGATCAAAATACCGAGGACATTTTTCAAAGAACTGGAACAAACAGCCCTTAAATTTGTGTGGAACCAGAAAAGGCCCTGAATCACCAAGGAATTGTTGAAAAGGAAAAACAAAGCTGGGGGCATCACAATGCCGGATTTCGAGCTGTACTACAAAGCTGTGATCACAAAGACAGCATGGTACTGGCACAAAAACAGACACATAGACCAATGGAACAGAATAGAGAACCCAGAAATGGACCCTCGGCTCTTTGGGCAACTAATCTTTGATAAAGCAGGAAAAAACATC
>NC_048224.1:62338855-62338954 GCF_002007445.2 Ailuropoda melanoleuca | reverse complement strand
AACTTGACCACTCTCTCACACCATGCACAAAGATAAACTCTAAATGAATGAAAGACCTCGATGTGAGACAGGAATCCATCAAAATCCTAGAGGAGAACA